>NC_056726.1:1998802646-1998945146 GCF_019279795.1 Protopterus annectens | reverse complement strand
CTTGGCACTGGTAAGGGGCTGTGTGTCCCTTCCCTGCGATGATCCTGCTGCAGCTGTTTCCATGGGATCATATTCTGTAGCATGGCACATACTGTGAACATCTGTGCACATTTGGCTGGAGAGTACTGCAGGGCTCCACCAGATGTATTGAGGCAGTGGAACTGTGACTTGAGCAGCCCAAACACATGCTCTATGATGCTTGTAGTTTGTGCATGTGCCTCATTATGGCATTCTTCAGTAGGTGTGCATGCATTTCTGATGGGTGACATCATAGATGGTTCCAGTGCATAGCCAGCATCCCCAATTAGATGGCCATACAGGATGTCCCCTCTGGCCAACATCTGGTACAGTTGTGATGTGTGCCAGATATGGGAGTCATAATAACTGCCAGAGCTGTCGGCACACACACTCATGATAATGCTCTGGGCATTGCACTTGACCGGGCATTTGATGGAGTGCTATCCCTTGCGGTTGATGTAGACTCCACCCTTCTCACCGGGTGGTGCTTTGATGTGTACATGAGTGCAGTCTATGGCACCCAGTACCTCAGGGTAGTGTGCTACATGGTAGAAGGGACACATACTGCTGGCCCTCTCCTCAGGGGTACAGCATAAATAAATGTGCTCACTGGCATGTATTTGCATAACAGCTAGGAACTGGTGGAGTACTCTGGAAGCAGATGCCTGTGAGATCATCATCATGTCCCCATTTGGTCTTTGAAAAGTACCTGTAACTCATATTCTAAGGGCTACACATACCTTTGTTTGTACTGGGATGGGTTCCCCTCTGTTGCCTCTAGGTCTGAGTTGAGGGTGGCAGTGCTTGGTGAGTTCTTGTAGTATGTCCCTGTCCACCCTGTAGTACTCTACAATCTCCAGCTCATATAGCTCCTGGAAGGTTACCCTGGGCCTGAACACTCTTCTCATTCTCGATCTAGGCCTATTGTCAGTATCAACGTCAGAAGTGACCTCAGCCTCTAGCACAGACAGATGCAGCAGAGCAGCAGCAGCCCCTAGAATTCTGTCAGCTAAAATTTCCAAGTCTCTACTCCAATGGTGCAGAGTATGGGGGAAAAATCAGATTGTAGGGTGTATGCATACTTTATAGTGGTGTGCTGCAGATGCAGCCTGTGTGATTGGCTAACTATGATGTATTCCACCTACCAGGTATATCATTGAGGGGTTTGAACAGCCCAGGATCAGTGGAACAGGGCTTATTAGTGATTTATACATGACTGCCTTTCCCAGGCTATTTTTTTAACTGCTTTCCCTACTAAGCACTGCGACACAGCTCTGGTATAAACACTGGTCAGCAGTCTGGACACACCCCCATGCACGGGCATGCTCAGCATCACTTAAACCAGCTAAAACATGTGCCCTGCAGCTAAACCAAGCTTAGCAGCACTGGACACCCCCCCCCCCGCTTAGCTGAGAGGTGAACCTTGCAAAAGGATGCCGGTGAGCTGCAATCAGCTTAAACATATAGTGACATACACCCTTTTGATGTCAGCTAGCTCTTCTGTGGACATCGACATGGTTCTGGGGCTAACTGGATTCTATCTGCAGACACAGTGGCCCGTTTTTGCTATTCAGTAACTCCAGCTTATTTGCATACAGATCCATGCACACAATTTATTTATTTTATTTTATTTTACATTTGTTGACCGGGCTGGTCTAGCTGGATATATTTCCATTTTCAGTAGAGGCCCAGGGAGAAAAGCTCCAAACAGTAAAAACATGAAATACAAACAATGAAGGACTGATAATTGTTACATAGTACATAAACATAGTAGAAATAAAGTATGCATCTTTTTTTTTTTGTCAACCAGTATGTATCATTGTATCATTGTGATCACCAGTTCAGTTCCTCATAAGAGAAATAATGAGGAAAAAAACAAAAAAACTTAGTATGGTATAGACAAATATGAGCACAGGCAAGGAAGGGTTAGTCTGGTTTACTGCATGGGCATAACCAGTGTATTTTAAAGTGTGTTTTGAGCTTTTGTTTAAAGAGAGGCAAAGAAGAGAGTGATGTTAGTTCTTTGGGAAGTAGGTTCCAGTCTTTTTCCACAGTGTTAGAAAACAGGGAGTTTCCAGCCAAATTGTTAGTTTTGGTTATGCTAGCTAGAAGCTTGTTGGAGGAGCGTAGTATATCTAGGTTTTTATAGGGGATTATGAGATTGGATAGTATAGGAGTTCTATTAGGTTGATAAAATATCTTGTGGGCCATGGTTAGTTGGGAGATTTTTAGAAGGTTTTGAATTTCTAGCCAGCCCACTTGCATGAGATTTAGGCAGTGGTGGGTACGAAAAGGATTACCCGTGGCAAATCTGGCAATGTTGTTATAGGCATGCTCTAGTTTGACAAGGGTATTCTTTTTGAGGTTAGTATATATGGGAGAGGCATAAAGAAGAGTAGAAATTAAATGGGAGTGTGCAATTTGGGTTTTAGCTGTTGGAGTTAAGAAGGATTTGATTCGATATAAGGAACCAATTTTCTTGTTGATAGTTTTAATGGTGTTATTTATGTGATTATCAAATGTAAGGTTGTTATCAATAGTAATTCCTAACAACTTGGTTGTGCAGTCAGGGTGTATGATATTATCATTATTGGAAGTGATAGAGAAATCTATTGGGGTGGACTTATTGGTTGGTGTAAAAAGAAGGAGCTTGGTTTTCTTAGCATTAAGAAGGAGACAACGTTTAGTGAACCAAGTTTCAACTGAATTGAATACTTTCTGTGTCAGGGAATGTAGTGCAGATGGTGAGCTTGCTGAACAGATTCATGTTGAATCGTCTGCATATTGAATGCAGGTGGCATTTGGGATTGTTACATGCAGGTCATTAATAAAAAGAGAGAAGAGAAGTGGACCTAGAATAGAGCCCTGAGGGACTCCCAGGGTGACAGGTAGAAGAGATGATATATTATCTGCCCAAAGAACTGCTTGTTGTCTATTGGTTAGGTAGGACCTGAACCATTTAATTGCTAAGGGCAAAGGATTCAAGAATGTTGATAAGAAGGGCATGGTTAACCATGTCGAAAGCTTTGGAGAGGTCAATAAAGAGAGCAGATGAGAGGTTGTTGTTATTGCGATTTCTATTTATAACATCTGTAAAGGATAGCAGGGCTGTTGTGGTACTATGGGATGGCCTAAAACCATGCTGGCATTTAGCTATCATGTTATTTTGAGTTAAATGGTTTAACAGTTGATGATGAACACATTTTTCCATAATTTTAGCAAAGGGAGATAAAAGTGCTATTGGCCGATAGTTAGAGTAGTCGTTTGAGTTTCCGCCTTTGTGAAGGGGAATGATATGGGAGATTTTCCAGATGTTTGGAACATTCCCTTCCTTAATGGTTCTATTTATGAGGATGGATATAGGATAAGAAATTACTTTGGCTGCTTTTTGGAGGTATTCAGAAGGTAGCTGGTCAGCAGAAGGGGTACAGGGCTTAAGTTTTTGGATGAGTTTGAAGATAAGAGTGGTAGAGACTGGTTGTATTGAGAAAGCAGGTAGAGTACTATGTGTGGAAGTGGCAAGGTTTGAACTGTCTAGAGTAAGTTGGCTTGCTAGTGTTTGTATGGTTTCCGTAAAGAAGGAATTAAAGGCATTGGCTGTTTGCTGGGGGGTGTTTGGGTCTGCTGGAAGTGGGGCTGGCGTCTGAGAGTGCCCTGGGGAAAGGAGTTTATTTATACTAGACCAAAACCTCTAGGGGCTATTTTTGTGGTTTTGTTGTAGTTTATAGTAGTAGTTTTTTTTGTCGGATAGTATTGCCTTTTTTGTACTATTTCTCAGTTGCTTAAACAGTAGTTGCTCAGAAGTATTTTTGTTAGCTCTCTACTTTGCCCAGGATTTATTTCTAAGTAAGATTTTTTGTTTGGTTTCTTTGGAAAGCCAGGGGGCTGGTTTGGCTTTCATTTTGATGGTCCTTTTGGGTGCATGCTTATCAAGGATAGATAGAAATTTAGAGTTTAGATAGTCAATGGCTTGTTCAAGTGATAGAAATTTTAAGGGGTTCCAGTCACAAGCATTTAGTTCATTTTGGAATAATGTTGGGTTGAAATGTTTGTTGATGCGTATGATTCTATAAATGGGAGGATTTGAGATATCATTTTTATGCCTAAGGATATAGGTTAAAGTATGATCACTAATATCATCGGGTAGAGTTCCAACATTGTACCTTTGTTGTTGTCTATTTATAAGAATCCAGTCTAGTATGCTCTCTTTTTTGTTTGGTTTGTTGATTCTGGTAGTGGAGGTTATAGTTTGACTGAATCTTTGAAGGGTGATTAGGGACGAGGGATTATCAGCTTTGATAGTTGTCCAATCAGTGTTAAAATCACCAAGTATAATAGTTTCTTGGGGGTATGTGGAGGACACCTGGTTTAGTATATTCTCTATCGTACTAATATTATCACCAGGTGGAAGGTAGATGCAAATGATATATAGGGATTTGTTCTTGTTAGTTTGGAATTTGGTAATAAGTACCTCAGCCTTGCTATTTTTAGGTGTGTCAAATGGTAAAGTGGAGATTTGAAGTCCCTCTTTGAATAAGATTGCAGCTCCACTGCCCTTACTTTTTATACGGTCTAGCCTAAGTATATTGTAGCCTTGTGGAATGATTTCATTGTCTTTGGTTGTTGGTTTTAACCATGTTTCTGTTAGACAGAGGATGTCAAAGTTATGGGTATCAAGGAGGGCATGGAGATGGGTTATTTTGTTATTAATGCTTCTGATATTCAGGTGTCCTATTAGGAAAGAGTTGGGAGGATTGGGCTGGGTTGTTAGTAGAGTGGGATTTGTGGGGCCAGGGTTGGGGTGGATGTCACCATCTTTTAAGTTGGGTTTACAGAGTTGTGATGTAGGGATATTTATAAAGTTTGTTAGAAATTTCTCTTTCCTTATTGTGGATGTATGGTATTTGATGTGTGAGATTCTATGGTATTTAGGTAGTAAGTAGCTGGGAGTTGATGTAATGTTAATTTAACCTTCAGGGATGATAGAATTGTAAATTGTTGTTTGTTTATGGGAGTAATAAAAGTGGTAGTGGTATGGTTTTTCAAATGAGGTGATGATGTAGGAATAAATAAGGAAAGTAGAAATTATGCTTAAGAATATGGTTTTGGTGAGTTTAGGTTTTACAGTTATAGTCATGTTTGGAGATAAAGAGTACAAGGTTGTAGGGGTTGAGTAGAGATGTAGGAAGCAAGGTAAATAAAGACTGAGAAGAGAAAATGGGGAGGAAACTAAAGAGGGTGGTTAATGGGAGAGAGGGTGGGGTGTGATTAGTTTAGAATAGCTTATAAGGGTAGTAGACAATTAAGGTGGGTGTTTTAGGTTAATGGATTGTGAAGATTGGTGGGATTAGGGAGGGGGTGTGGTAAGGGATGTATAAAGGTAAGGACACTGGGGTGGGTGGGAATTGGGGGTAGGGTAGGGGAGCGGAGTGAGCCCGCTGGGCGAACGGAGTGGGTAACAGCTGGAGGCTGGAGACAATCAGTTATACAGTGCAACTGGGTTCCCCAGGCTTAGGGAAAGTAAGGATTTATTCTATAGATAATTAGTATAAGGCAAAATAGAGTGGAATGTGTAAAGAAGGGAAGAATGTGTAAGGGAGAGGGAAAGGGACAGTTGAACTAAGACAACGAATCTGGACTTAAAAGTGAAAAAAAGGGGTTTAAAAAAGGAGTAGTAAAGACAGGTAGAGTAGGGTAGAGGTGTACTTATGTTAACACTGAAAGGGTACTTCCTTTCTCTCTTTCACAGAAGTTCAGTGACAATGGTATGAAACAGTACAAGGTTGGTGATTTAATCTATTGACTGTGGGGGGATACTTCCAGTAAGGGAATTTGCAGGGGTACACAGAGGAAGGCTGCCCCACAGGGATTAAAGGAGATTGAGTAGCAGGTAAAAAGCAACTTTACATGCTATAGTACTGCTGCCCTCTAGTGGAGGAAGAAAGGAGTTACATTCAGACTAAAGAGAGGAGGCAAAGGAAGAAAACAGGTGAGAAAGTAGGGGATGGCCTAGGGTTGGTCCTTGGGTGTGCTGGCCCTTACAACAGGTTATACTTTAGACACTCATAAAGTTCAGTTTAATACCTATAAGAGCAGTAGCTTATACTGTGAAGTTAGGCTAGTTGGGCTTTAAATACACGCAGGGAATCCTGTTGGGTAAGCCCTTCTGTTCCTGAGAGCTTTCCTTCTGCCTTGTTATGTTAGGGAAGATGGAGAACCTGTGTCACAGGCACTAGGCTTAATAACTATAAGAGCAGTAGCTTATACTGTGAAGTTAGGCTAGCTGGGCTTTAAATACATGCAGGGAATCCTGTTGGGTAAGCCTTTCTGTTCCTGAGAGCTTTCCTTCTGGCTTGTTACATTAGGGAAGATGGAGAACCTGTGTCACAGGCACTAGGCTTAATAGCTATAAGAGCAGTAGCTTATACTGTGAAGTTAGGCTAGCTGGGCTTTAAATACACTCAGGGAATCCTTTTGGGTAAGCCCTTCTGTTCCTGAGAGCTTTCTTTCTGCCTTGTTACGTTAGGGAATATGGAAAACCTGTGTCACAGGCACTAGGCTTAATAGCTATAAGAGCAGTAGCTTATACTGTGAAGTTAGGCAAGCTGGGCTTTAAATACACGCAGGTAATCCTGTTGGGTAAGCCCTTCTGTTCCTGAGAGCTTTCCTTCTGCCTTGTTACATTAGGGAAGATGGAGAACCTGTGTCACAGGCACTAGGCTTAATAGCTATAAGAGCAGTAGCTTATACTGTGAAGTTAGGCTAGCTGGGCTTTAAATACACACAGGAAATCCTGTTGGGTAAGCCCTTCTGTTCCTGAGAGCTTTCCTTCTGCCTTGTTACGTTAGGGAAGATGGAGAACCTGTGTCACAGGCACTAGGCTTAATAGCTATAAGAGCAGTAGCTTATACTGTGAAGTTAGGCTAGCTGGGCTTTAAATACACGCAGGGAATCCTGTTGGGTAAGCCCTTCTGTTCCTGAGAGCTTTCCTTCTGCCTTGTTATGTTAGGGAAGATGGAGAACCTGTGTCACAGGCACTAGGCTTAATAGGGACAGCACACCACCAGGAGGACACAGGACTGCGGTTTAGGGCAACCTGGATACTTCACTATTTCAGGGCCTGCCTCCTTAGCAACCACTGAAATCTACCATTTTACATACTCCATGCAGGTCCCTAAAATGCATTATTCTCACATATGTCTTATTTTTAATGTTTGCAACTTTTAATATTTATTTTTTGCATAATGGCATGTTTGTGTGCTGCTGCATGCCATGCAAATGTAACATGGGTATTAAAAATTATATTATATACATTTGCATTACTTTTTTGACTCAAAGAGCATAATTTTGATCATATCTGTGCCTACTATGACATTTCTGACCTTCAAAATGGGATTTTACAGCCCCTGTTCAATTTTTACTTTTTTGTACAAGGAAATTTTCCGTGCACACTTCTAACACCAGCACAAGATCTGCACAAATACCTATCTGCTTCCTGGATCACAAAAGAACCTCATTTGCATGAAATTCACCTGCTTATATGGTGGTTTGCATGCCACAGACACTTATGTGTCCGCACGCTCATGCACGCCCCTCTCCTCTGTTTACTGGATTGGATGGCAGCTTACTTCCATGTAAGCTCCGCGCCACTATACCTACATGGAAAATCACTCCATGTAGGCTTTATTGAATTCCCCTGAGAATATTTATAGACAAGGGAGATCATGTTAGAAGTAATGTAATCTACTAGAGTGGGAGAAAGACTTGAAGTAATGTAATATTTTTGGAAAGATTTTATTTGTATTATGTGATTTCATTGTATGTCAGCAACTCTTGGAGTAACTAAGCTGTGCATATTGCAGATTCCTTAAGTATTCAGCTTTGGGCACATTAGTTTTAATTCTGAAATTACTCTTCTGTTCTTGAAAGTAATATAATGCATTACTATTCTGGGACTTTTCATTCTAGTTAATCCATACATTATGCCTATCTTTTATTAATGTTCTTAGCTTATCAGGGGTGCAAAGTACATGGATACCTTTAAGTGGAGTTATGGTAGTGAGTGGGAGCTTATATTGTATCATAGGCAGGAATTATGAAAATTAAATGTGCAGAGGTAGGGTCTGTAACAGAATGATGCAAAAACAAATGGCAGAGTGACTCATAAATACTGTATAAAGGGGCTGCACCTGCTGCTTATTTGATCTAAGATCAATATTTATGTTCAAATTAAGAGAATTGTGAAAGCATGCTATGGATTGCAACAGCATTAATAAATGCATATCTGTAAGAATGTCTTGTAGCCACTTTTTTGCCTGATGGTGTGTGACATAACTTCGGGAAGTGACAGGTCATCTGACTGCACTTAACATTTCATGTACTCCATGATACAGACATTATGGACTGGTACAGTGTGCACAGGAACACCATACAAGAAACTGTAGATGTGTCGGTGTTATCTGTAGCCCCATGGGAATAGTGGAGCACCAATGCCAGTGAATACAGAGGTATATGTGGCTTTATGTGTATTAGTTACAGAGATGTTTCAGTGACCAACTAGGCACACAGTGGGGGTATCTCAGGCATCTGTCTCGAAAATTCTCAATCAGTTTCTTAATGCAATGCTTCAGCATGTGGGTCAGCCTATGAGGTTCCTACGTACCACAGAGGAGACAGCCAACATCAAGTGGGATTTCTATGATATAGCCCATTTCTCTGAGGTAGTGGAGGACCATAGACCATACCCACATTGAAATAAGGACCCCACCTGGGGAAGTGAGAAGCAGACACATGAACAGTAAAGGGTATCACTCCATCAACTGCCAGGTAGTCTATAATTTAGAGGGTATCATCTGCAATGCGTCTTCATGCCATGCAGGCAGTTATTACAATTCCCATATATATAATCCTGTGAACTAAATCAACATTTTGCAAGGGGTGATTTCCCCCAGGGCCATCTTATTCATGATGCAATATATGTCATGGTACACTGGATCATGACATCTATAAGAAATTCACTAAATCAGGGTGCAAAAAATGGCACTCAATTTGTGTTTGAGCTGCTGAAGGCACACTTTCTCTGTCTAGATTCATCCAGTGGTGCCCTGTGGTATGACATCGGTACATGTGCAGAAATAGTGTCAGCATGTGCTGTGTTATACAATGTCATACTTAGAAGGCAGGCAGTTACAGCAAGGTGGGCACTTTCAGGGGCAACAGTCCCCAGCACACCGGGTATTGGAGGTGGAGTCAAATGACAAGTCAGTACAGGAGTCAGCAACTGGGGATGATCCTGCCAAATGGAGGCAGGCACAGTATACTATGGCAGTGGCAAAAATGCAACAACTTGATCATAGCGTCAGAACATAGCAGACAAAAGTAAAGTAGATGCACTACAGTAATGCATTCAAATCTAACACCAGGCTGAGCTTAGCCATGCATAGGCTGGCCACACAGTGCAACAGACATAGGTAACCCAAGTACCAAGGTACAAAATGTCCCATTATTATAATATGCAACGGTGATGAAGGGGGCACATATGCAGATATCTTTCATAGGGAAATGTGTGAATGTTGAGGATTATTAAAGTAAAGTGCGTCATTGTGTCTAATGCTTTTCAGCAGGGGGGAGTCAGTAGAAGTTTGTGTGTGTGAAGTACTAGAAGGTGTGGAGGTATGAGTGTGGGTCTGCTATGCCACAGCCTCAGCGGTAGCTCAACATGGCTTAATGTACCAGACAAGTCCAGCTCATGCATAGCAGAGGTTTGAACATCATATGCACATAGATACCCATGAGAGATAGCTCTACCAAGAAATGCATTGGTTGTAGTATGACCCTGGATAGATGCTGGAATCCTACATGACCATGAGCGACATAGACAATGAGATGTGCCACCTCCATGACTGACTTCACTGGGGTGTCCTCTTCTGGGTGTAGACACCTCCACAGTAAATCTAACCATGGAAGTGCTAGCACTGCAAGAGCATAATCTAGTTTATCAATGGTCACAATGACTATAATTTTTGGAAGTAGTACTGGACCAGCTTCAAGGACGGTACTTCACTCAGGCAGACAAGCTTGAGAGGACATGGCACATTCTAATATATGATTGAATCTATACAAATAATCACATACAGGGGGCATGCACTCCTTTACGTCATCTCACACACCCTGCATCACTCTCATTAATTCTGACATGGCTGTGGTGGTACTAGCCTATGACTTTATGATGATCATACACATATGCGGGGTTGTGGTCACTGACTCCAACCTCAGGGGGAGGATAATAACCATGTCTCTGTTGGACACCATTTCTACTCCCCCATTGCATGCTAGGAGCAAATTTTGACAAATGTTTACTAGGGAGTACAATACTTCCTTAATTGCTAGCATCTCCATTAACCTGTCTTCCCTGTGTTTTCTGTCTCAAGTGCGTATCCACAGGCATACAGGCTGTGTCCATGGCCTGTGCAAGGATTGCAGTGGTCACATTTTCTGTGTCCAGCAAACAATCTGTTCCCTGACTGAGCCAGCTCATCCCTGCAATCATTATTGAAGTTTGCAGATCCTCCAACATCGGGTAGTGGCAATTCCACAGTGCTGGTGATGGATATAGAATTACCTGTTAATGCACCAATGCACAATATTTTGTGTAACTTTCACCCAATGCCAGAAGTATACATGGAACTGAGGTGCACAAATATTAACATTAAAATTGTAAATGTTTTAATTGCATACGTTGTGCAGATGTCTGTGGAAATGGAATTTCTAATATTCCTGTATAGCATAAATCAAACAGTCTTAATAATTTGGATAATGACTAAGGGCTTCAGAGGACTTAAAGACAGTCTTATACAGAAAGAGGTCTTCATATTTGGGGCATTTCCAGTACATTGTCTTGTTGGCCACTCAGATTCTGCCCCAACATCCAGCACCACACTGGGTGATTATGTTGACATACCACTGCCTTTTACAGATGCCAGAAACACCTCCATCTCTGAGACAGTTGGTACACTCGATGGCCCACCACCTGTTAACATACCTTCATGTGGCAGATGTTCAGTTCTTAGTTCAGCTGAACATGTTATGTCAGTGGCCCTGCAAAGCACCATCTCATAACTGTGGCTGTGGCCACCAACCACATTAATGTCTGCCACCATATCTTGCCAGGCATGGTCCCTGTAGGTCTGGTCACTGTCATGCAGGCTACAGAGCCATAATCTATGGAGAGAGAGAGAGAGAGAGAGCCTGAAGTAGCACCTCATTCTTCATATCAGAGGTTTTGGCTTATGTGTCACCTCTTCACCACAGTCTGCAGTATATTTATGTTTCCTCTGCTTTTGGGGATTGCACTGTAGACATGGACAACAAATTAATTAACAGGCTTGGTCTTAGATGGTTGTGTAAAATCCTTACACCACCAGTCTCCCAATGTCAATGTAGTATGCTACCTGAATAACAGACAGTTATATACATGTATCCACACTCTTTAAATAATTTCATGCACTTAAGTTTACTGGGCAAATGTCCCCCACAAAATATTACCTATAAGACTGAAACTGACCAAGGAGACATGACTGTTTTATCTTAAGGTTAAAAAGATTTTGGAAATGACATATATGTGTAGTGCATGCAACAGGCATTTTTTTGTTTGCTTTTTTTTTTTAGTTAATGTGGTAATGCAAGAAGGCCAGCCAGAAACTTTTTGAATTATGCTTCGAGTATGCACTTATGAATGTATACCCATTCTGCTTAATTCTTTAGACAAACAGTTGCCTTAGCCTTCCAGCCCCTCCTCCAATACATCTTTCCAAAACACTTGCAAGTAGTTACGAATTTATTTTAAATAATGTCAACAAGTGCAATAATAGTTAAAATATGTCACATTTGACATAATGTACTTGTAAAAGTAGCACTTCCCTTCTATAGGCAGAGTATTACTTTGCCTTAATTCTTTTCAGATACAACTGTTGCAGGGTTCAGAAGTTGCTGTTCTATGATTCTTCCATAGTGTGATGAGGCTCTATGCCTACCTGTCATGGTTATATCATGCAGTAAGTACAATGATTATGTTAATTAGGGCTCAACACATTATTGTTTCGGAATTGCTCAATTTGTGCAATGAAAAAACCTGCTAAGCATCCCATTCAATTGTCCTCAATGCAGTTCATACGTCTGGGTCCCTGTGAGACGCAAAGTGCATGCATGGTCCATGTCATGTCTTTGGGTGCATTATATAATTCTACATATAACCTCATACAAATGGAGTCACTGTAATGCCTGCTTTCTTAACAGGATAAACAGGGATACAGATCCACCATGTTTCACATCTTAAAGTACCATTGTAAACCATAATAATGCAATCCCTAGATTAGTTTAGCTTGCCATCTGCCTTGCAAATGAGGTACCTGTTGATGCCAGTCATTGCACAGCAGATGGTACACATGAGGACTGCTATGAGTACCAATATTCCTCCATTTTCCCTGCGATTGTTCAAGGTGAGACATCTTGGCTAAAGAATGAGAGGGTAGTGCTCCTTTACACAGAGGTGGTGTGATACTACTGCCAGAGAGGCTCATGCTGGAGGGCTATGAAGGTCCTCAATATAAGAATGAAGCCTGGAATAGTTTATTCCAGGCTGTTACTCTGCCACTGTCACTGTCATCTCACACACAAATGTAAACAGTGCAATCACCATTATAGTGACATGAGGAGATGACATAGGTTTTCTGTTTACAATTTTTCTCACTTTTGTATAAATGACAATCATATGTCTGTTTTAGTAAAGGTTTCTCTTTTGTACCTAGTTTTTCACTGGACATTGTGAAGGTTCTCACTAACTTAAGACTTTTTACTAGGCAGTTGAATTTAAGAATGTTTTTTCATGATAAAGATGAACTTTTTAATGATAAGAAAGTATTGAAAAGAAAAAGCACTTTTTTTACCACCAATGAAAAATTCAGTTGCACTGTTTGATACTACATATGAGAAAGAGATATGTGATATTTTTCACAACGCTACAGAGGGTAGTGATAATTTAACATGTAATGAAAAAGGTGCGTTCAAGCAATTGTGTAATGATCACCATGTTGGAGTTATGAAACCTGATAAGGGGGGGGGGGTTGTTCTGATGGATCACAATGACTATGTATTTAAAATGTATGAGTTATTAAATGACAGTTCTACTTATGAAAGAGTTTTGAAAAATGAATTAAGTAGAGCATATGCAAAAATTGATTGGATATTTTATGATTTTCTAACCCAAGGAGTGTTGGATTTAGTTGAATACAAATATTTGGTTGTTGAGTCCCCGTTAACACCCTACAGCTTTGGGATTCCGAAAATCAACAAGGATCCACAAGACCCACCATTTAAACCTATTGTGGCAGCAACAGGGTCTAAAACAGAACCTATGGATGCATACATTGACTTTTGGTTTAAAGCATTATTAATTAACTATGGTCATATACTAAAAGATTCATGGCTTTGTTTACAGATTTTAAGGGACATTGTAATTCCAGATGATTTTCTATAAGTCGCTATTGACATAATGAACTTATTTACAGTCATCCCACATAATGAAGGTTTAAAATTATTTCAGGAAATCTTAATGGTGGAGAATGAGATGGACAATGTTAAAATACAACTATCGGTGGAATTAATGGATTTGGTGTTGAACAGCAATTTTGTAGGCTTTGAGGGAGAATGTTTCATCAAATATTAGGGTTAGCCATGGGGGCCAAATGTGCACCTATTTATGCCAATTTGGTGCTGGCCCAATGGGAACGGGAATGTGTGTTTCCATCAATTTACTGTAGTAAAATTATAACATGGCTAAGATCTCTGGAAGATATATTGATTTTTTGGAGAGGTACCCAGGAAGAACTAATTAATTTTATCATGTATCTTAATTCTACCACTTCATTTTTAAGGTTTACATGCAAGGTAGCAGTAGACAGTATAGATTACCTTGACATAAGATTGGTAAGGAACAGAACTAATAAGAAGTTACAATCATTGATTTTTAGGAAGGAAACATATTGCAATTCTTTTCTCCACTACAACAGTTGCCATCCTATGCATCAAAAGAAAAGCAATATGAAAGGACAGATGGTACATATTTCAAGATTAACTAGCAATGATACTGATTTTGAGAAAGATATATATACATTAATTGGCATGTTTAGAGACAGAGGTTACCTATTTAAAACGTTGATTAAGACTAGGAATTATGTTGTGCAGAATAGGAATAACAGGTTTATTCCAATATTAAGCACATAACTAGGTGTTATTAATAACAACAATAATAATAACAAAAATATTTATTAACTGATAGTATGTTAGTTCTTCCATATAACAAGGATGTTTTGGCAATTACATCTATAGTTCATAACACATGGAACAAAAGTTTTGATCATGACATTATGAACATCCTAGGATTGTTTCCTAGGATTGCCTATAGTAGGGGTCCTAACATTAAAAATTTATTGGAGAAGCAACAAATAAGAACAAAGGGTTCAGTCTCCAAAATGTCAAAATGTAATGCTTGAAAGGCCTGTAAATTCATTAATACAGGTCCATATGTTGCAATTGATGGTTATTTTCGTACCCTTCCTTGCCCTAGTAAATGCAATAATAATACCAAGATGGTGATCTACCTAGTTACGTGTATGTCCTGTCCTGTTTTCTACGTGGGGAAAACCACCAGAAAACATAAGAAAAGGATATTAGAACATAGTAGAGACTTTAAGAGAGAGAAAAAAGAGAATGCTTTATATATGCATTCCAAGAACTGTAATACTTTCAAAAAAATTCTGTTCTTTGTTATTGATATAGTGTATGATTATTGTAGGGGTGGTGACTTGAACCTGTACCTTGAGAAATTAGAGTTGGAGTGGCAATTAAGAACTAATGCCACAGTATACCCTGGTATTAATGACAACATCTCATTAGCTCCAGTGTTAAAATTAAGGGCATTGGAGATTTGAGCACATTATATTTACAGTCTGTTTTGTACCATCTTGGTTCCTAAAACATTAAATATTATACAGAATAACTTAGGTACTAAGTAGTGTAACCTGTGTTAATTCTTACATAACATTTTTTATTTATTTATTTAACATTTTTAAATCAGTATTTTTAACTAAGTTATAAATATATTAATTTTTAATAGCACAAGCACTTTATGAGAATTTGATACAAGTGTATTAACGCATGACTACTTCTTATAGTTATATTTAAATGTGTTTTTTTACTGAAAGCATTACTTTTTTATGTTGATGTAATGTAATTTTTTTTAAAAGAAGTATTCTTTATTTCCCTATTGAATTGAATCATGTGACTGAGTTAAGAAGTTTATTTAAGTCTGCATTTGAATTTTAACTGTTACTCTGATGAAGCCCTGGGAGCTACAGGGTGAAAGTGCATAGTCTTTGAAGCAGTCTGCATAGGACATGCTGTTTATGCCCTTGTGTTCATCTTGTGATGAACTCTTGAGGCATTCCAGTTGTTGCATGTGCCTGGTCAGGTACATACCAAATGGGGGCATTGTACTCAATGATGGGTCTGATGAAGGTTAAATACAGTGGAACAATGACTTCCTTGGACCTAGATGCCATGCACTTGCTTATAAGTTGAGTAACACAGAATGATTTCCTTACTACCTTAGGCACGTGTTCGTCAAAAGCCAGGTTACTGTTTACGTACACACCCAAATCTCTGACCACTGAGTCTACTCTTAGGGGTGTGTTATAAATGAGGTAACTTCCTGAGGTAGCCAACCTCCCAATGGGTATTACTATGCATCTCTTAGCACTGAGTTTTAAATCATGGTCCTGACACCAATTATTTGTTTGAGTTAGCCCTTCCTGGAAGACATTAGTGTCTTGGAGGGATTCCATAACCACTTCTAGTTTGCAGCCATCATCAAACTTGCTCAGCCAGATGCCCTTGATGCTGGCCTTGACTTCAGAGAAGTGGATGCCAAAAAAGGAGTGGACTTAGCACAGAGCCCTGAGGGACTCGACAAATGACCAGCCTCTTTGTGGAGATGGACTCCCCTATCCTAGCTTTCTGGATCTAGTCTGAAAGCGAGCCAACATAGGGGTTATTGCTGAATTCTGTGAGTTTGTTTACAATGCCAAAGTGGGATATAGTATCAAATGCCTTGGCAGGTCAAGATAGGCAGAATGCATAGTTTTGCCCTCATTCATTGCTTTGTTGACCTTCTTAAAGATGTCCACTAGGTTCAGTAGGCATAATCTGCCCTCGATGGAACCAAATGGGGGTGGCTCTAGTTTCTGAAGGTTTCCTATGTCATTATTTTTCCTTTCCATGATAATTCTTTCTATGGCTTTGCATAAGAGAATGGTCAGACTTACGGGTCTGTAGTTTCCAGGGTCCATAGAAGGCCTGCTCTTGTGGAGAGGCATGACCATTGCAGTTCTTCATTCATGTGGCACAAAACTTGATTGGAGGTTATGGTTAAATAGTGACTTCAGTGGTCTTGATAGATCATACTTCATGCTCCTTAGGAGGTATCCTGTGATTTTATCATTTTATCATTACTCATCAATCCAGTGAGTTTGGCCTTGGACAGTGCACATAGGACCTGCTCCCTAGTGATAAATGGGAGGGTTATGTTTGGTGGTATTTCATGAACAGTAGCCAGGGGGGTGGTGGGGCAGAGCAAAGGTAATAAATTTGGAGTTTAATTAGTCAGCCAACGATTTTCTATATCTTCTTACTCTGTATAGGTAGCTCCATTTACAATTAGTTCAGTACATTCTTGTGAACTGCCTTTGAGGTTGCAGACATAGGTAAAGAAATCCCCGTGGTTGTCCTTGGCCTGGAAGACTATTTTTTACCTCAACATTGGCTTTAGTAGACTTGATTTGCCCTCTCACTTGTTTGTTTAGATTGATGAGAGTTTTATCCTGACGGGTGATGCATCCTGACCATCTAGGCATGATAGGCTGGAGTTAGATGGCAGGCACCACCTATCTACTATAAATTGAACTTATGTTATCTGTACATATAACCTGCCAGTACATTCCATACATGGTTCTCATACAATGCTGTTTTTCTCTCCATAACCCTTAAACCGATTGTAAAGAATAGGCAAATGCACGACAGAAGATTGATGTGTTTACGAGACCTGGGGTACGTATACTTGCTTCATAATGTGCAGGTGTCAGTATTAAAGGTAGTACAGATACAATTTCATACAATATAGCTTTTAAACATTACTGCAACTTCGATGATAAATGTAGTAGTTTGATTTTTGGATATTATAAATTTGTGTCTGCATTCTTCCTGTCATGCTCTTAGATAAGTGGCTCAAAATGTTACGGCTGTGCTCTTACATTGTGATGACCTCTGTGGATTCAAGTCCCCTCCTTCACTGTATGCTCTGGTATTATTTGTATTTCTTGGTGTTTGCTTCATAATATTATGTACAAGTTGGAAATGAAAATTTGTATGAGCTGTATAGTTGTACTCTAATAGTATCTTTTCATAATGTTATTTTATTCTTTTCATGTTTTTTTTCTCTGAGGGTGCCCACTAAAATGGGTCTTTTATGTCTCAGGCAGACTATACTGGTAAACAAACAAATAGATAAATTGTGTGTGTGTGTATATATATATATATATATATATATATATATATATATATATATATATTTTTTTTTTAATTTCTGTACCAGACAGTCTTTGACAATAGGCTTGTTTCCTTTCATGACAGTAGCTGTGGGTAAATGTATCACTAATCAGCATTTTTTTCTTTGTATATGTACATCTGTCTCAAACGTTCTGCTACTGTTTGTTGCACTACGCAACCCTATTGACTTGTCCAAGTACATCAGCACATAATCCTCTGTCTTTTAGAATTTAGGTGATGATTGTTTTGGGTTCAAGTAAGTCCCCTTCTTCTTTGTAAACAGCCTTGGTAAACTGAGAAGTGTATGTTATTCTTTCAGTTATATTACATGTATGTTTATCACCATACAATTATATATCAGCTTCATGAGCACTTATCTCTCCCCCAACCTCTTTGTTGCTATCTTTTCTATTACATACATTTATTTGGTTTAGTATTTTATTTATCTCCATTTATGTTGTTACTTACATGCAAAATCCAGACCTGCAGCCATACCTCAGGCAAAGCCAGTCAGACCCCACAGGTGGTAGCAGCAGCACTGCCATCATCACCACCAGATCACCTTACTACATCTGCATCCCAGCCTACCATAAGCACCTCCATACCTGCTGCACTACCTGCATGACCCACTTCAGATAGCCCTGCAATGGATGCTGGGACTAGTGTACCCACCAGCAGCAGTGCCAGTGAAGGTGACACCTTCCTCACCCACTGATAGCTGGCAGACTGCGATGGACATAATCCCCTTTTCATCTCTTTCCTATACTTTCCAGCCTTTAATCTGGTCAAAAATAGATAAGCACAACTCCATCATGGCTATTTAAGGCTTCCAAATCACTTTTCCTTCTTCCTCATACTGTGTATGGTGGATCGCGATCAGCACCGTCAATGCCCATGTACAACTTATTGGCATTAATACTCCTCATTGTATAGCAAGGTGCTAGGTTGCTATATTTCACACCACTATTATGTACAACCAGTATAATACACTACCTATATTGGGCTTTCTCCAGTCACACATATGAGCTAACTGTCATTGTGTGGTAGTTGGCACAGATTAAAATGGGTGTGAGTATAAATTCTGAAGCATTTCTCTTTGCAAACTATTACACTACCAACTATGGCTTTTGGAAAAGGACTTTAGATCCTAAGGTGGTACCCTGAGGACTTAAAAATATTCCTGTAACTGTTCCACCAGAATCACAGGCAGGCCAAGGCTCCTTGATGAGATGCACCAAAAGCCACAACATAAGGCAGAGGCCTAGAGCAGTGTGGTGCAAAATGTTACAAATGCTACAGGCATTCCTTGTAATGGTCAGCAATGATGCCACCATTACAGTGATCTAAAACATATCATCCAAACCTACTTTGACAATGGGAATCTGAGATTAGGGAGTAGTTACCACCTTTGTACTGCATGTTTTCCCGTAGCTTAAACATCGACATGCAAACTTTCTGCCAAGCAATGTCTAACAGACATCTATTTCTTTCACCATAGCCCCTGCACAGTTAAAAAAAATGCAATGCTGCACAGGAGAAGGCTTCAGGACCTCAAGGAGCACCAGTGGAATACATCTGTTAAAGGTACAGCAACTTGACATGGTAACAAACAAGTCAGTTATCATGCTAGTAGTGAGAATAGGTATGTGTTTTTCCTATGGTTCCCACATTATTAGACTAGTACTTAACTGTTACATACATATGAGTTTCAAGCAGTGTGACAGACTGTAGTGAAAATGTAACCATCCAAGCAAATTACATTGTAAACTGCCTAGTTGTTCATACTGCATCCTACCATGTTATGTTGGTTAAAATACTATTCTAATAGCTTACTGCAAGTGCAGCAGGTATGTTGAGAAATATAACTGCCCATATAGGCAGCATAAAATGAGACAGGTGTTACACATTTCAAACAACAGTACTGGCACTTAGGTGACACACTCAGTGTTGAATTAGAGCAGTATAGGGTTGATTATCATCTGCCAGTGTCAGTGACTCAACTGGAAGTATACTCACCTTTGGTGCTGGAAGAACATGAAATGTGGGTTTGATTCTCACTCCAGGCGATTGGATTAATTTTCATATTTCTGATACTGCAGTGCAGCATTAAGGGTGCTACACTCCTGAGTGTGTCATCCTTTGGATGAGACATTGAATTGAAATAGTGGTAGTTCAGGTGGATGTAAAATACCATACAACACTTATCAAAAAGATCGGGGGGGTGCTTTATTAACATTTCCATTTATTTCATAGGTTCATAGGTCAGTACTAGGCTACCAGCCCTTGTTCATAGGTTCATAGGTAAGTACTAGGTTAGCCGCTTTTGTGGGCCATTTTAAGCCTAGCCAGTTTCTCTTTTTGTGCTTGAAATAACTTATCCCATTTGGTTAGAGACTGACCTTACCCATCCCATGGTCAATAATTATATATTACTCCTAAAGAAAATAACTGGGATCGTACCATAGATAATGTGAGGAGACCCTTGCATTGTTCATAGGCTCATAGCTTTATTGTGGGCCATTTTATGCCTAGCCAAAGTTCCCATCCCAAACGTAAGACTCACACCCTTGACCTTGTGTCTATGAGGTCAACACTTTAACCATTATGCCAACATCCAGCCCCAAAATAGACTACAATGGGATTTGAACCCACACAGAGGAGAACAGCAGTCATTTTGCCATATTGTTTATACATTTGAGGTAAGAGATATCATACTATACTATAATGTTTGAAATGTACATAGCTGTTTATGTTTTATAGGTATGATTGCACTTCATTTTAAATACTTCTTAATTTGCATGTTGTATATATGCCTATATCTATTTTTTCCTTCAAAGCATTCTTACCAGGTCTTTTAATTTTACACTATCTGCACTGGATTGTACATTATGTTCTGAACATGTTATGTGCTCATACTGTATATAATATCTTTGATTAGAAAGACCATTATAAATTTTTCTGCTCTCTGAGCTCGGATAGTGGCTGCAAAGGGCTAACAGACCAGTCCACCTACCCAGTGAACAAATAGTAAATAAAAATACTAAATAAATATAAATAAATAACTCAAGCATTTACACTTTCAGTTTTTTACATTCATATTTCAAACTATGTACAGTTATGAAAAATAAATAAATAAAAATAAACAGATTTTTCATTCCATTTTATCTTTTACATTTCTCCTCTATCCCCCCCATCCATTCTTTCACAATTATCTTCTTATCATGGCTAACATGTTGTCCATTTCTTTTTTCATATTGTATAACAAATGATCACATCTTCATTTGCACATCACCCATATTGTCACAAAAAAGAAGTTATGTCTTACCATAATGTTCCATCTGTGTTGTTGATCTTCTTTCATTCATCACTGATGGGTTCTGTTCTGAGCCCTCGAAACCGATTCAGCCTTTTACCAAGCTCGCTCCAGCCAAAAACTCTCGAGCTAAGCTTCTACCCAGAATCCCCTTCTCCCTGTTACCTCAGATCGAGTTTTCTAGAGATAGAGAAGTAAAGCTGAGGTCACTTCTGCACAAATACCCAAGGACACCACTTGGACCCAAAGCATCCCCCAGGAGCCTTTGGTGGGGGAAGGAGGGTGGGATGTGATGAATGAAAGAAGATCAACAACACAGATGGAATGCTATGGTAAGACATAACTTCCTTATCTAATGTTGTTAATCTTCTTTTCATTCATCACTGATGGGACAGAATCCCAAGCTACGTTGAGGTCCATGGGCGGCCCATATGGAAGAATGTTCCCGGGTACCATTGAGCCGAAGCCAGCTCTCCCTTTGGAGACCAAATCCAATTTGTAATGATTGATAAAGGTATGAGGTGTAGCCCAAGTGGCTGCTGCACAAATGTCATCCATGGAAGCCCTGGAATGGAAGGCTATAGATTTTGCCATAGAACTTGTGGAATGGGCTTTAACCTTAGGTATAGGTTCTTTTGTGAGGGAATAGATAAAATGTATTCAGTCCCTTAGCCATTTCGATAACGTAACCTTGGAAACAGGACTTCCCATGCTAGGTCCAGAAAAGGAAATGAAAAGCTGATCAAATTTACACATAGGTTTGGTCCTGTCTAAATAGAATCTCAGCTGCCTGTGCACATCTAAGAAATACAGGCAATACTCTCCTTTATTGAAAAAATTTGGAAAGAACACTGGTAGGTCAATGGTCTGGTTACTGGAAAAATCAGAAACAACTTTGGGTAGGAAGGATGGGCTCATCCAGAATGATACTCTGTCTTTATGGAAGACCAGATAGGCCTTTTTGATACACAATGCCTGCAGCTCAGAAACTTGCCTGGCTGATGTGATAGCTACCAAAAACAAGGATTTCCAGGACAAGAACTTTAGGTTGCACTTTGCTGTGGGCTCAAAGGGGGGGTTGAGTCAAGGACTGAAGGACTAAAGTGAGGTTCCATGGTTCCACAGGCTGTCTAAATGGAGGCCTGATGTGAGAAGCTCCCTTGAGGAAAGCTTTACATAGACACAAGGAGATGAGAGGGATGCCATCTAGACCATTGTGGACATTAGAAATCGCCACCAGGTGTACTCATATGGTAGAGGCAGATGCTCCATCATCAAAGAACTTAGACAGGTATTGTAGCACTGCAGTCACCGGAGCCAAATATGGGTCTAGCATGTTATCCTTTGACCAGGTGGGGAACCTTTTCCATTTATCCTGATAAAGTCTTCTAGTGGATGGTTTATGAGAGGCCGGAATGATGTCCCAAACTGGTGAGGTGAGATTAGCTTGCCTGGCAACTAATGGAAGTAGTGAAACCAAGCCGTTAGCTTGAGACTGGACAGATTTGAATGGCTCAACCCTTGGGGGTGAGTAATCAAATCTGAAAGATGGTCTGGAATCCATGGTGGGCATACTAGGTGAGGCCGAAGGAAGGGGAACTAAACTTGCTGAGGCCAAAATGGGGCTATGAGGATCATCTTGCATCTCAACTGAAGAGCTTTCCTTAGGAATTGTGGAATCAGGGGAATGGGAGGATAAGCATAAAGAAGTCCTGTGGGCCAGACTGTCCCTCCAGGGGAAACAGGGTGAAATAGCTGCTGCACTTGTTGTTCAATGGGGAGGCAAAAAGATCACAACAAGGCTAGCTCCAGTGGCTGAAGATTTCTGTCACCACCTCAGGGTTGAGGGACCACTCGTGAGGCAGGAGGATGCATCTGCTCAGTTTGTCTGCAATTACGTTGGAGCTCCCCAGGATATGCGCTGCTATCAGAAAGCAGTTGGAAGCTATCACCCACTGCCAATTTCTCATGGCTTCTCGACACAGGGGGTAGGACTTGGTTCATCCTTACTTGTTGATATACCAGACCACCGACATGTTGTCTGACTGAATTGCAATTGTCTCAGAAGGGATAACCGGATGAAAAGCCTGTAATGCTAACAGCACCGCTCTCAGTTCTAGAACACTGACATGCAGGTTGGCCTCTAAGGTGGACCATGTGCCTCGGACTGTCTTTCCCTAGAAATGCCCCCCCCCCCCATCAGGGAAGCATCCATGGTCACAATGGCCCTGGGCTGAGGGGATAGGAATGGGCGACTCCAAAGTTCTGTGTCTGGCCTCATCCACCAAAGAAGGTCCTGTTTGCAGGAGTTGATTATGTGAATCTGGTAACTGAGGGGATGATAGTTCAGGAACCACTGAGAAAGAAGGAGCCATTGCAGGATTCACATGTGTACCTTCGCCAGGAGCACTATCGGAATTGAAGCTGCCGTGGATCCTAGGGTCTGAAAAACCTCCCTTGCTGAAACATTTGTTTGACAGAGTATCACTCAGAGCTGCAGCCTCAATTGCTGGAGTCTGTGGTTTGGCAGCGCACTAGACAGGACCGGGTATTGAAAACTGCTCTGATGAATTCCATTTGTTGCATAGGAATAAGGTTTGATTTCTCCCACTGTATTGTTATTCCCAAAATTTTTGCCAGAGAGAGTGTATAATGCAGTGCTGTTTCCAGAAAATGCTTGGTGGGGGTGGTGAGGAGCCAGTTGTCCAAATATGGAAACACCCAGAATCCTTGTAATCTCAAATGAGCTGTGACCACTGCCATGCACTTCTTGAACACTCTGGGGGCTGTAGAGAGACCGAATGGCAGGGCATGAAATTGATAATGACTGGCCCCTAGCCAGAAGTGAAGCAGACTCCTAGAGTGCTTGTCCATTTTAATGTGGTAATACGCATCCCGGAGATCTATCAAGCACATCCAATCACCTTCACTTAAAAAAGGGAGAATGGACTGAACTGTGACCATCTGGAATTTGGTTTGGGTGACAGACTTGTTCAAGCTGCTGAGATCCAAAATGGGTCTCCAGTCCCCTGTCTTTTTTGGCACCAAAAAGAATCTTGAGTAGAATCCGGATCCACACTGGGCTGGTGGGACTGGTTGGATGACTCATTTTTGAAACAGCTTTATTATCTCTGAAGCTGCTTCTTCCCTTTGACTGGGTGGAACATTGGGAAGCTTTTTTGGAAGGTTTGGTTGACAAGAAAGGGGGATGGTGTAACCTCTGGTGATTATACTCTGCACCCAACGATTGGTGGTAATAAATTGCCAGGCAGCTTGGTGCAGAGAAAAACTACCCCCGACTGCTTCGGGCTGCTCCTCAGGAGCGCTGGTAAGGCTGTCCAGAGAAGGTGTCCCTGGAACCTTGGTTATGAGGACCCCCTCTGCCTCTGTAGGGGCATCTTCCGGAATTGTTACCCGCTCTGCCCCTGGGGGCATCATCATCATGTGCCGCATGGAAAGGACACTAAGATTTTTTGTGTCACATTTTCTAACTCCTCTGATTCCTGGAGAAGGAACGTTGATGTTTGGAAAACCATAGGCCTACGGCAGACAGGGCTTTGCCATCTTGCTCGCACCTGGCTAGCATGTCCTTCACCTTGGAGCCAAAAAAGGATGATGCTTTGATGGGAGCATTCAAAAAGGAAGACTTGAAGGGGTTCATGAGGTCACAAATGCGCATCCAGGCATGACACCTCATGGCAATGCCTGAACCCGCTGCTCTAGCCACCTCTTTGATCGCATGTGATAGCAACCTGATGGATGAGTTGCAGATTGATTCCAGGGTTGCGAGCTGCAAGGCCACTTTGTCCCAGACCTCATCAGACCCCTGTCCCGCAAGTATCCCAGAGAGTTCAGAGATCAAGTCCTGGAGTCTCGTAAAATATGCCAAATTGTTCAGAGACCATATGGCAAAGGTCCCTGATGCAAAAAATTGCTTCCCAAGTCTGTCCACCACCTGGGACTCTCTGCTGGGAAGGTGGACAGGGGGACTCTCCTTAGCCAAGTCCTTTTTCATGGATGCTGCCACCACCATAGCGTCAACTGGTAATGCTCTGGACCAATGTGGGTTCTCCTCAGCCAGGGAAAGAATTTTGTCAGGTCTCCAAAGAATTGCCTCAGTGGAATCAGGGTTCTTCTAAGCGCACTGCACAATGAGCTGGATGAGCTCATTGGCAGGCCTGGTCACCCAAAAGGTAGATGGCTGGGCGCAGAAAGCCTGCAGGAACATGGACTCCTCAGATAAAGGTTTGGAGGGCTTCCAGTCACCCCTCTGTTTTAGCATTTCTAGGATATCTCCAAAGCAGACATCATCAGGAGGTGATTGTGGGGACTCTTTACCATCATTGTAAACAGCAAACGTAATGTAAAGCGCTTTTCGTCTCACTGATAGTGAGACTTCCTCAGACAAAGTTTCAAGTGTAAAGCATTCCATTATATACCCTACCCACTACCCAATTAACACTCTTTCAATAAATTCATTAAGTTAATTAAAACAATTTCAGTATGTTAGTTTTGCAACTCAATGTTGCAATCATGTTTACATTCACATGTCCAGATAGAATGTTTCAAACAGTTGCCTCAACATTCCGGACATTAATACATCCGCTTTCACTGTAAAATTAATACACACCTTCACTACAACCTTGAATCCCTTGTTCAATTTGATATAATTCCAACCTTTTACGGCTGAAAAGATACATCACTGATTAAATACAGTCCATGATGACTGATACATCTGCAACATAATGTACATTTTATACTACCTGTCTATCCGTCTATCCATACTCGGGTAGTTGCCAACATTCTTTCGGTCACTACAATATCCAAGTTGGAAAAATATTTTTTGTGTCATTTAGTCAGGAATTTTACTATATAGTTAAACCATTCTTAAGGTTGTTGACTACTAGTTTTATTCCACCTCCACCTTTTCCGTTACGGGTATACATAACAGAATTACGAAGTAGGGCCTGCATTTAAAGCAACCGTTCACTGTAATCAATGAACTCAGTTGTAACCTGTTCGACACGAACACCCAAAACCTGGGTAACGATGTGATCAATGCAAACTCATTGCAGTCAAATATTTTAAGATATTTCAAGGTGCAAAAACACTTTGAAATAAAAATCCTATACCCTTGTTAAAAAATCTTAGACTTCTAAATATAGATAAAAATGTATGTGAAGACCCCTTCAACTACACATATACATATAACTACACATATATAAATATGCCCTTGAGACATTAAAGGTTGAAAATTAAAATTGGGCCATAGTAATATAAAAATGCCAAATATTAATATTAATATGCTTCACTAAAAATATTTCACTAAAAAAATATTGAACCTAATCCCCAACCACTAAGTAAGGTGTTCTCCTCAGCTATTAATCTCCAGTCATCTTGCCAGACTTTTCAATTTTAATATACATTTGATTGAATAATATTCATTCAATCCTGGGTACTGGCAAGCTCTGTTCCGTATTTGCCACATTAATTCTAATTTTTCCAACATCAAAGAACTAGGACCTCCTTTCATCTCATCCACCTTAGTTGAGTCTATCGCTCTAAACTTTAATGAATGTGTAGGACACTCTAAAATGTGTTTAGCAATTGCACTGTCCTGCTTCAAGGTTCGAGTACTATAAAGGTGTTCATACACCCTTTTCCTGAATTTCCGGTCTGTTTTCCCAATGTAGAAAACGGGGTAATTCTGACAGCATGCCAAATAAACCACACCTTTTGTGTTACAATCAAATTTCTGTGAGGTCATATAATCTACCCCTCTGATGTTGAATCTTTCCCCAATGTCCATATATGGGCAATATGTACATCTACCACATTTGGTCATACCTGCTTTTACTGCCCTTTGCCTATTTTCCTTATTTTTTGATAATAAGCATTTAAGATTGTTGCCCCTTCTAAACATTACTTTAGGGGGGGTCTTTCAATTTACAGGTCAGTGCAACATCTGATCTAATAATCTCCCCATTTTTGGAGATGATCTCTCTGATGTTGTAACCATCCAGACTAAACTTGGTGATCAGGCTAACCCCGACCAAGGGAACTTTTTCTGTGATTTTAACACTGATTTGGGAATCCAGTCGACCTAATTCCTGTATACCAATCAGGATGGGTTGATAAAGGCCTCTATATCTTTTCCGTTTAACCTCCTTGGTTAATTCCCTGATTAGTTTGGTGGGGTATCCTCTTTTGGAGAACATAGATCCTAACCTATCACATTCTCGTGAGAAATCATCAAACCTAGTTATCAAGCGGGCAGCCCTGACTAATTGTCCTTTTACTACAGACTGCTTTTGGACCAAAGGGTGGCAGCTAGTAAAATGAAGAAAGGCATTAGAATATGTGTCTTTTCTATAGATGTTTGCAAAATAGCTATTGTTATGTAGGTCCTTGTTCAATAAAACATCCAAATAAGCAATCTTAGTTTCATTAAATGTGAAAGTAAATTTTAAAAATGAAGTTGTGTTATTAAAGTAGGACACTAAATTTTCCGCCTCTTTTTCTTTTCCATCTATCAATATGAAAATATTGTCCAGGTACCTAGTATAAAACTGAATTTTATTTGTAGTATTAGGTACCTTAAACACAAATTCTCTTTCCCAATATGCCATGATTAAATTAGCAAAACTAGCCCTGCAGGGTGACCCCATAGCTAAACCTGTAGTTTGGACAAAGAATTTTCCACCAAATCTGATATAGTTATTTGACAAACCAATTCTACCATTTCTGCCAAAAGACTAATCTCATCATTAGGTGCTCCTAGCTCATGTAGTAGTAATCTGAACCATTCAATCCCCTCCACATGTGGGATAGACGTGTACAGGTCCTTCACGTCAATTGTCAAGAAGTTCAGATTGTGTCTGAACTTCAACATTTGGATGTTAGCTAAAAATGACCAGGAATCTTTACAGACCTGTGGCTGTGACATTACATATTTTTTCAACTGAAAATCTATGTATTTTGCTCAAGCATATGTTATGCTCCCTCTAGCATCCACCAAAGGTCTCATTGGGGGGTCATTGATGCATTTGTGGATTTTAGGAATCCCAAATAAAATCAGGATTCTGGGGGCTGGCATACTAATATAGTTGTACATGTCTACATCAATTCTGGCCTCTATAAAAAGTTCTTCTATTAGGGACCGGATCCTCCTATAGGCCATGTTCAATTTGTTATGTGACACTTCTCTGTAAGCATCTGTTAGTATAATTTTCTCCATTCTTAGTTGATAATCATTATTATTCATGATAACTAGCCCTCCACCTTTGTTTGGCTGCATCACCATAACTTGTGCTTCCTGTAAAAACCTAAGTGCCGGACATTCCACTTTGTTGTATTGTTGTACCTATCTATACCTCTGTTTTGACTATCAAGTAGATTGTATAGGTATAATTCACACATTTGTTCATACAGTAACAAAGTAGGGTGAATTTGTGGACAAAAAGTGTTAGTTATGTAGAATGGGTTATTTACATTTTTCTCTTGGCCAAACATGATTTTAAAATTCAGTTTCCTGATAAATAACCTCAAGTCAATAACTGAATCCACAGTGTTGGCTTTGGATGTAGGGACAAATGTCTGACCTTTAGCAAGAAGGTCCACCAATACTGAGTCTATGGTTAAACATGAGAAATTAAAAATTCTAAAGTCACCTTGAGTGTTCATCGTCACCTCACAGTTCAGGGAAGGCAATTCCGTTGTTTGGGATACTGTTGTTGCCTCTACACAGGGTTGTAAGTCACTTGGGGGAGACCCTGCCTCAGGTTGTAGCCTGAGGCTTGCCTTCGAAAATTTGCATTTCCTTGATTATTCACACCTTGGTAGTGTTGTTACCCCTATAATTATTTCCGGGTGCTTTTTTGGCCTCCTGGTTACTATTTTGCCCTTCGAATTGTATTTGAGAGTGTTCTGTCCTTCTCTGTGGCCCCCGTTCATCTTCTGATTGTCTTACCCCTGCTGAATTTTGGGACGTTGGTGGTTTTGGGTAGGCCACACCTAAATTATATGCCTCCTTATCTCTCTTTAGTTTCTTCATTTTGGTTACTTTTAATTTATACAATCCACTTGAACAGCAACTTGCACAGAAATTCACTAAAGCCGTCACTCCTTACGAAAACTTAATTTATTTAAAACGCTAAAATAAACCACGTTTTTCATCTAACCTGAATGGTTAGACTTCTTCAGAACAAAAGCCAAACAATCAGGATTGTTTGGCTTTTGTTCTGAAGAAGTCTAACCATTCGGGTTAGATGAAAAACGTGGTTTATTTTAACGTTTTAAATAAATTAACTTTTCGTAAGGAGTGACGGCTTTAGCGAATTTCTGTACTTTTAATTTATCCATATATTGATCAATGCTGACAAAACACCTCTCATAGTCATATTTGTATCGCATAAAATCTGTATCTTTTTTTGTATACTTTCTTCCAAAGGGACAGTTTCCTTTAATAAGGAATCAGGGGCCATTTGGTAATGTTTCATTATAACTTCCAGGAGTTCAGTTCCATGTTGTTAAAAAGTTTTATCAAGTCTTTATGGAATGATGACCTGTCAACTAGTCCAGATGGGTATTGCCATGATCTAAGTCCTTTGGGAACAATCCCCTCCCCAATGCATTCTTTAAAGTATGCTATTTCTAACTGACTTTTTTGTATTTCACCATTTTATTGTCCAACAGTCTTAAGTTTTCTCCTATATTCACTCCATTTGTCAGAGACCCTTCAACCGAAGCTTCCATGTGGCCACTAGTCAAAGCTGGTTGTAATAAAGGTACCTCTTGAAGCCAGCCATCCAAATCTCAGACCGAAGCTCTCATAAGCCCCAAGGGTTGATCCTGTGTTTCCGCTATGGTTCCTTGGTTGACTGTAACCCCCTCAAGGTTGTCTGGACTCTTATATGTACTTAAGTTCATCAATACATTAGTTGGGGAGTCCGTGGGGTGGGGTGTTTGTGTTTCTTGTCTTGTATACATTTGGGTAAATAAATTTTGGTAAATAAAACACTTTATTTATATATGTGTAGTTATATGTATATGTGTAGTTGAAGGGGTCTTCACCTACATTTTTATCTATATTTAGAAGCCTAAGATTTTTTAACAAGGGTATAGGATTTTTATTTCAAAGTGTTTTTGCACCTTGAAATATCTTAAAATATTTGACTGCAATGTGTTTGCATTGATCACATCATTACCCAGGTTTTGAGTGTTCGTGTAGAACAGGTTACAACTGAGTTCATTGATTACAGTGAACGGTTGCTTTAAATGCAGGCCCTACTTCATAATTCTGTTATGTATACCCGTAATGGAAAAGGTGGAGGTGGAGAAAAACTAGTAGTCAACAACATTAAGAACGGTTTAACTATATAGTAAAATTCCTGACTAAATGACACAAAAAACATTTTTCCAACTTGGATATTGTAGTGACTGAAAGAATGTTGGCAACTACCTGAGTATGGATAGATGGATAGACAGGTAGTATAAACTGTTGTACATTATGTTGCGGATGCATCAGTCGTAATGGACTGTATTTAATCAGTGATGTATCTTTTCAGCTGTAAAAGGTTGGAATTATATCAAATTGAACAGGGGATTCAAGGTTGCAGTGAAGGTGTGTATTAATTTTACGCTGAAAGCGGCTGTATTAATGTCTGGAATGTTGAGGCAACTATTTGAAACGTTCTATCTGGACATGTGAATGTAAACATGATTGCAGGATGGTTTGACATTGAGTTGCAAAACTAACATACTGAAATTGTTTTAATTAACTTAATGAATTTATTGAAGGAGTGTTAATTGGATAGTGGGTAGGGTATATAATGGAATGCTGTACACTTGAAACTTTGTCTGTGGAAGTCTCACTATCAGTGAGACGAAAAGCGCTTTATGTTACGTTTGCTGTTTGTTGTTACAAATAAAGAAGTGTTGGTATCGTGGATTAAGCTATTTATTACGCCTCAGTGTTTTATGTGCTGGTGCTTGGCTGCTGAGACTTTCCTTTTGTTGCAGTAAGGAGTTTACGGCTATGTGGCAAACAAGATCTGCGGTAACAGGGAGAAGGGCATTCTGGGTAGAAGCTTGACTCGAGAGTTTTTGGCTGGCATGAGCTTGGTAAAAGGCCGACTCATTTCCAAGGGCTTGGAACCGAACCCACCAGTGATGAATGGAAAGAAGATTAACAACATCAGATCAATACTTTATACCATTTATCGATATCACATTTCTTTACTTTTTCATACTTCATATATAATATGATATTCATATTTGGATATCTAAATACTTCTGATCTATATTCATTTTTAAATGTTTCCCAAAACATTTTATTCTTTTTACAGTACAAAACAATTTTATTGTTTCTTCTTCATTAGAGTCAATACATTTTCTTTCCTGCATTACATTGTATTTCATATTCCCTCTTACCAGTAACTTAAATAGTAAAATTCTCCACAAAAAATCTACTGCTTCAAAAAACTTTTCAAATCTTCTGTCTTTTATTGCTTTTTTAATTTTCTTTTATTCCTTCCATGGGTACACCCAATAAATATTTTCCAAAATCATGTTATACCAGTCTTTTCTTTTCATCATAGTGTCTTCCTATTTATAAATCCAGAACTAGAATCTGAAAGGCAATGGGTACAGATGCTGAATAGTACAGTTGTGTAAGTAAACATACCATAACAGTAGATGTCTGCATGATCACTGCTGCAGTAGCCTTAGCTAATATGGGTTATGTCATGCCATAAATATAACAGCTGGCCACCTTGCAAAGCTTCAGGGCACTTTCCATACACCCAATCCATTAATCAGCTTGAGCTGGGCTGATTCAAAAGACAGGTTTGGGTGCCAAGCATTTTAGAGATTTCAAGCCAACAGAGAGAGGGAATCTAAACACTAAACAGATAATGCTAGGAACAAAAAATAAATAAATAAATAAATAAATAAATAAATAAATAAATAAATAATAAAAATAAGTGTCCACACCTTGTCGTAAACAACACATCAAAAACAATGGGGGTGGAGGGACAGAACAGCTACTGCAACAGTGATCATTTGGACATCTACTGTTATGGTAAGTTACTTACACAACTATATTATGTTCATCATATTGATCAATGCTGTAGTAGCCTTAGGTATATGGGTAGATTATCCTAGATTACTACATTTGGGAGGTGGTATGGGAAGGGTCCAGGATATGCTGAAATGGCAGATAAATGAACCATGATAGATGATTTTCTAGTAGCAGTTTTTTTTTTTTTTTTGCTTCCATTAGTACCTGCTGCACATCTTAAGTAAACAGGTGCTTAAAGGGAATTAAGACCCTGTCATCCAAGTAGTCATTTGAAATCGATTGGTGTCAGGATGTATCAAAGTTCTTTAATCTTGTGTGAGTAGATACATTTATTGAGGAAGCTTGTGGTAATTGCCCCTGCCATTTCCAAAAGCAGGGAGAACAACTGTTGTCTAGGCCAGAAGGGAGTCCCCACAATGATCTTGGGGGATTCCTTTTGAATCTACAGAAGTACCCTGGATATCAGTGGAAAGGGCAGAAAAGTATACAGAATCATTCTTGTACAAGGAAAGGAAAAGGCATCTGTCTTCCAGGTGTTCTTGCATGGAGTTCTGGAGCAGAATCTTGCCAGGTGATTGTTCAGAGAGGAGCCAAAGATGTCTACTTGAGGAATTTTCCACAGATGGATCAAATCTTGGAAGACCCCCTGTTCTAGTTTCCATTCACAAAGCTCTGCCTTAGTTCTGTTCAGCTTGTCTGCCACAATTCTACTCATGACGGCATGTAGGATGCCTGTAAAGTAAGATTGTTGTGTGAAGCTATATCCCAAGCTGACATGCCTAGCCTGCAAAGGGTACAACCTGGTTCCTCCATACTTCTTGATGTGCCTCATGACTGTGGCATTCTCTATAAAAGAGGGTGCCATAATGGTTAATGTCTTTACCTTACAGATACAAGGTACAGAGTTTGATTCTGATCTCTCATTGTTGGCTAGACTTGTAATAGTCTGCAGACTGATAGCCTAGCATTTTATCTATGAACCTATCAACTTGAAATGTTCCTGAGGACCATGGAAGATTCATAGGATCATAGGAGGTTACCAGGCTGATGACCATAGGGCCCTTACAAGCCTAGCCAAGTTTTTCCCTTATTTCCACGATCAGCACCTATTGACTCTGTCCAAGAGGGACACAGGTGGAGCCCCTGGGGTGAACTTATTGGTTTCCCAGCCAGTTATTCAGACTGCATTTGAAAAGGGCCAATGAAGTTCTCTGCCTGACATGAAGTGGGAGTCTATTCCAGAGGTGTGGTAACCTCTGGTAGACAAATCTGTCCTTCCCGCAGGTTCTATTAGTATCACATAACAAGTTAAGGCCTTTAGAGCGAGTAACCTGTGTTCCATTTGACTTGCAGATATATAGCATTTTCAATAAAACAGGGTCAAATATTGGTTTATATGAAAGGCAGAGATTGCCTCTGAGTAGTCTGTATGAAAAAGAATAAAGTGCCAGTGCCTTCAGACAATCCACACAGGACAGATGCTGAAGACCTTGAATTTTCCTTATGATGAACCTTTGTGTTCTCTCCAATTGCTGCAGCTGCTTGGAAAGGTACTTAGCAAAGGGGGGCATTGTACTCAATTATTGGTCTGATGAGGGAAGAGTAGAGGGAGGTTATAACTTCTTTTTTTCTGGAGGCAATGCCCTTACTTATGAGATGAGTAATATAGAACGCTTTTCTTACCACGGTGGAGACATGGTGATGAAAGGTAAAGTTGCTGTCAACCTGTGTGCCCAGGTCTCTCACCACTGAGTGCATACTTAGGGTGTTATTATTGATGTGGTAGTTAACAGAAACATTGCTCTTACTGAAAGGGATGATAATACATTTTTTCCATTGAGTTTAAGGCTATGACTTTGGTACCAATCATTTGTTTGTGTAAGACCCTCTTGTAGGATGTTGACATCATTTGGAGATTCTATGAATGCTCCCAATTTGCAGTCATCAGCAAACTTTGTCAGCCACAGACCTTTTGTTTTAGCTTGTACTTCAGAAAAACAGATTTCAAACAGCAGAGATCCCCAAACTGATCCCTGTGAAACACCACTGGTTACATGTCTGCTGTTGGAAATGAATTCCTCTGTTTTGACTAAAATGGTTCTATCAGTCACCAGTTAGCAACCCCATCTAATGACATACGGGTTGATACCTAGCTGGGTGAGTTTGTCAATGATGCTTGAATGGGAGATAGTGTCAAAAGCCTTGGCTAAGTCTAGGTAGGCTGTATGCACAGCTTTTCCCTCATCCAGGGCCTTGGTGACTGTCTTGAAGAACTCCACCAGGTTTAACAGGCATGATCCCTGTTTGACATACCCAAATTGAGTAGGATCAAGTGTTTGAAGATTACCTATATCTTTGTTGATAAGGTCCATAATGATTCGCACTATGGTCCTGCAGATAAGGCTAGTCAGGCCAATAGGCCTATAGTTCCCAGGGTCAGTGGAAGCACCACCTTTGTGCAAGGGGATAATGGTGGCATTTTTCCATTCATCTGGGAAGAAGCCAGTGCTTAGACTATGATTGAAAAGAGTACCCAATAGTGTTGCTAATTCTTGTTTGAGCCCATGTAAGATGCAGCCTGGGATGTTATCAGGTCTCATAGATGCTGTATTTCTGACCTTAGAGAGGGGATTTATGACCAGATCTTTAGAGATACAAGGTAGAGGACAAGTGGTAGGGATGTCATGGAGTACTCGTGGTGGGGACAGGGGAGTGAAGTTTTCACAGAACCTGTCAGCTAACAGGTCAGCTATGTCCACAGGCTCAGCATATGTGGTATCATTAACTACCAGTTTGGCATGAATCTGGGCCTTTCTTTTTGGGTTACAGATGTAACTAAAGAATGCCTTATGGTTGTCCTTAGTTGAAGAAGCTAATTTGGATTCGTAGTTTGCTTTGGAGGACTTCACAAGAAGTCTTACTTGCTTGTTTAAGCTGAGGAGGGAGTGTTTCCAGTTTAGGGCTTGCTCCTTCTCACTCTTAGACAACAATTGCTTCCCCTTATTGTAAAGCCTGTTAATGGCAGTTGTCCACCAGGCAGGTTTACTCTTCCTTGAGGAGCTTGTTTTGGTCCTATCAGGTACGGCTGAGTCAATGCAGTTATACAGGTGTTTGTATAAAATATTGGTGTAGAACTTGGCATAGTTGCAAGTTCCATCTGAGGAGGGAGGTGCAGAGAAGCTATTTATACCATCCTATAAGAGGTATAATCTGCTTTGGAGAAGTTTTCTAATTTAGTTGCTGCTGAAGGGGGCAGGTGTGATAGTTACTTTGAATTAGACTGATTTGTGGACAGATCTCACCAGGGAGCATCACAGTGGGGGTGCTACAGTGGTCCTCCATACTGGTAAGCACCAGATCCAGGATGTTGGCACCCCTCGTGGGGTTGTCATCTAGCTTGTCCAGGGCATTGGAGTTAACTGAGTCGAGGAACCTTTGTGCAAGTGAGTTTGCACACGAGTAACTTACCCAGTCAATGGATGGATAGTTAAAGTCTCTCAAAACCATGGTGTTTGGATGTATCTTGATAAACTCAAGAAGATCCAAATAGGCAGAGTGGGTGTCCTGATTCATGGAGGGGGTCCTGTAGCTGACAATGACTTGAATAAGTGTCCAACCAGCAGTTAATTGCACCTGAAGTATTTCCAGGGAATCATGCTGTTTAACTAATTTGGAGGTGTATTTATCTTTAATGAATATTAATACACTGCCTCCTTCAGATTTCATGCTTTCAGTTTGAGGTCTGAACATGTGGAAGGAGGTGTAGCCTGATATGGCTGGGGTGCTCTCCACAGCCCTAAACCAGATCACCATGACTGCACAAATGTCCATGTCTTCCAAGGTGGGGGTTTGGTTCCAATATCGGAACCGACTCGGCCATTTCTACAGCTTGCAGAGGCCAAAAACTCTCGAGCATCATCCTTACACATGATCCTCCTCTCCCAGTAACCTCAGATCAAGTCTGCAGATTAGAAATAAAATATCAATAAAGATGCCTTACTGGAAATTATATATGCTATGCCTTAATAAATACATAATTACTATGGAAGTATCCATTCCACCAAAAAATCTTCAAAGGTCAGGAGATGGAGGGAGGAAAGTCAAGGATAAATGAAGATGGACAACACAGATGCAGCACTATGGTATATCACTTCGTTATCTGATGTTGTCAATTTCATTTTATCCTTGACATAAGTGACAGAGTCCCCAGGTACCACAGACCTTGGGAAGACTCATGGAAGGACATTCCTGAACACCATTGAACGAAAGATGCTCTTCCCCAGAGACCAAATCCAATTTGTAATAAGTAATAAAGGTATGGGGAGAAGCCCAAGTAGCTGCTGTACATATATCATCCTTAGAAGCTCTAGACTGGAACACTGCCGAAGTAGCAACAGATCTTGTAAAATGTGCCTTCACAGGTCTAGGCAAAGCAATTTTCTTTTTATCATAAATAAAGGAAATGCAATCTTTGACCCATCTGGCTAAGGTCACCTTGCTGACAGGTTTACCAAAACTAGCACTTGAAAAGGACACAAATAGTTGGTTAGGTTTTCTGCTGTCCTTAGTTTTGTGAAGATAAAAGCATAATTTTCTATGAACTTCTAGCAAATGCAAACAGTATTCACCTCTGTTTGAAAAGTTTGGAAATAATACTGGCAAATTAATAGACTGATTGATATTAGACTCTTGACACCACTTTAGGTAGAAAGGAGGGATTTGTTTGTAAGGAAACTCTGTCTTTGTGAAAAATTATATAAGGAGGTTTACATGATAAGGCCTGAATTTATGAAATGCTTCTAGCATAGGTTATTGCCACCATAAATAATGTTTTCCATGACAAGTATTTTAGATCACAGTCTGCAGATAGTTCAAAGGGAGAACATACAATGGTTTGCAGCACTGGGTTTAGGTCCCAAAGAGGAGTATGATCTTTGAAAGGGGGTTTCAACAAGTGTCCCTTTTAAGAATGACTTACAAAGTCTATGAGAAGCCAAGCAACTTTCTTCCAAACCATCATGGAGGTTTGAAATTGCTGCTAGTTGTATCCTGATAGTAGAAAAGGAAGCTCCCACACTGAAAAGAGAGGCTAAAAAGTCTAAAATATTTTTAGTAGACGCAGAGAAGGGATCAATATCCCTTTCATGAGCCCAGATGGTAAATCTCTTCCATTTACTAGTATATAGATTCTGGATAGAAGGCTTATGAGAAGCTTGGAGAATTTTGTGTACTGGGGAAGAAAGGTTAAGATGCCTGACAATTAGTGGAACTGGAGGAACCATGCTGTTAGCTTGAGGTTCATCATGTCTGGGTGGACTAGTCCACCTGGATGGAACAGAAGGTCTGGAGTTGGATCCAGAGTCCAAGTTCATTGAATTAGATAAGGCCAAAGAAAGAAGAACCAGATCTGTCAAGGACAAAATGGAGCAATGAGGATGACTTTGCTCTTTTACCTGAGTGTTTTCTGTAAGAATTTTGGAATTAGAGGTATCGGGGGGGGGAGGCATATAGGAGTCTGGATGGGCCAAATGTGAAGAGTGTCTCTTGGTGACTTCCCTGGAGGAGGAATCAGGGCAAAGTAGTTGCTGCACTTGTTGTTTAGGGGAGAGGCGAACAGGTCGCAGCAAGGCTTGCCCCATAAACAGAAAATCTCTTCCATTATTGCTGGATTCAGAGACCACTAGTGAGGCTGTAAGATACATCTACTCAGTTTGTCTGCTATCACATTGGAACTCCCTGGAATGTACATTGCTATCAGAAAGCATTGGAAGAAATCACTCACTGCCACACTCTGAGTGCTTCTTATCAAAGGGGGTAAGTCTTGGCTCCTCCCTGTTTGTTAATGTACCAGACTACTGACATATTGTCTGTTTGAATTGCAATTGTACCCAGAGGAAGAGCTGACAGAAAGGCGTGCAACATTAAAAGTATCACTCTTAGTTCCAGAACATTGATGTGCAAGTTGGCCTCTAAGGGAAACCAAATGCCTTAGACAGTCCTACCCAGGAAAATGCCCCCCCCCCCACCTCATCTGGGAGGCATCCATGGTCACCATGGCCTTGGGCTCTGGAAGGATGAAGGGGCAGCCCAGGAGAATTTCTTTGGAATTAATCCACCAATCTAGATCCTTCCGGCAATGATTAGTGATCAGAATCTGGTCCGACGTAAGCTGGTATAGCATAGACCATTGAGATACCAGTAGCCATTATAGAATTCTCATGTAAAATCTGCCTAGGGGGAACTAGAGTTATTATCACTGCCATTGAACCTAGACCCTGTAAGATTAGTTGAGCAGGTACCTTCTTTCTGTCAATTATTTTCTGAACTTGAGTTATGATTTTTTTGAAGTCTTACTGGAGGAAGGGATGCTATGGTTGTTGTCATGTTCAGTAGTGCCCCTATAAACTCTGAGCTCTGAGATGGAGTCAATTTAGATTTTTCATGATTTTCCATTATTCCTAGGTACATACAGGTCTTGAGAATATAATCCCTTATTTCCATCAATCAATGCCTGGTCGGAGCGGTTGTCCATATACAGAAACACCCAGAATCCCTGCAGTCTCAAGTGAGCTGGTACTACTGCCATACATTTGGTTAACACCCTAAGGGCTGTGGGGAAACCAAAGGGCAGCACCCTGAATTGGTAATGACTGTCTGCCAGCCAGAAGCGGAGGAATCTTCTGGAGCACTTGTCCATTTTATGTTGTAATATGCATCTTAAAGATCTGTTGAGCACATCCAGTCATCCTTTCCCAAAAATGAAAGAATGGACTGTACCATGACCATCCAGAATTTTGTTTGTCAGACTGATTTGTTCAGCATGCTGAGATCCAAAATTGGTCTCCAGCCCCCTGTCTTTTTGACACTAAAAAGAATCTTGAGTACATACTAGATCCTCCATGAACTGGTGGGACTTCCTGGATAAATCTTTTGTCTAGCAGCTTTTGAATTTCTAGAACTGCTGATACCCTCTGACTGGGTGGAACATTGGGGATTTTCTTGCAATGCGGGGAGGACTGGAAAAGGGTATGGTATAACCTCTGGATATGATCCATTGCACCCATGAATCTGTTGTTATATTTAGCCAGGCATTTTGGTGCAAGGATAAGCATCCCCCAACTGCCTTCAGAGGAAGACAATTGGGCTTCCTTTCAGGAATGCAAGAAGGGCTTACATGGGAAGGAATGCCTGAAGTTCTGATTCTGTGGACTACCTCTGCTGCATGGATGGTGTCTTCCATTGTAGTTCCCCTTCTGCCCCTGGGAGAACTGGCACCACATGTGTCTAGGAAAGGCACCTGGGATTGCCTGAACCAGATTTTTCCACGGCTCCTCTGATTCTTGGAAACGGATCTTTGGGGAGTGGAAAAACATATTCATACTGCAAAAAGGGGTATTTCCATCCTTTTCACACTTGGATAAAGTCTCTCTAACTTTTGGGCCAAAAACAGATGATCTGTCAATAGGAGCATTGATAAATGAAGACTTAAATGGTTCCACAAAGTCACAAAGGCACATCCAGGCATGTCTCCTTATGTCTACGCCAGAACCCACCACTTGGGTAGTCTCTTCAGCTGGATGCACAATGAGCCTTATGGACGAATTTTGACACAGATTCCAGGGTGGCCAACTGTCTTGGACTCCCTCAGAAACAGTTCCGGCAAGGGTGTTTTACAATTCCTTGATCAGATCCCTTTGGAGTCAGGTGAAATGTGCCAGAAAATTCAAAGACCTTAAGGTGAAAGTTGATGAAGCATAAACCCACTTCCCAAACCTATCGAGTAATACTCTCTATTGGGAGGATGGATAGAGAAACTCTCATCAGCCAGTTCCATTTTAGTGGTGGCCACTATGACCATGGCTTCTACTGGTAGACCACTGGCCCATAACTGCTTATACTCTGGGGTAAAAAAATGTGTTTGGTCTCTTGGGGAAAAGTTCAATGGAGTCTGGCACCTTCTATGCCTACTGTGAGATCAACTGAATGAGCTTGTCAGCTGGTGGAATCAACCAAGAGGTAGACGGGTGGGCACTGAAAACCTGCAAGTACACTGAATCCTCTGAGGAACACTTTTGGGACTTCCAGTTACCCCTCGGTTTCAAAATTTCCAGGACTGTCTCCAATGGAGACATCATCAGGGGAGTGACCTTGAGGACCCTTCCCCCTCATGAAAATCAGTGTCTTCTGTGTCTTCTGTGACCAATTCCTGTGTGAGATCTAAGTGCTTCCTCTTGCTCTTTTTCTTATGAGGAACCTCCTCAAGGGAATAGTATGGGAAGGTGTCAGCAGAAGACAGAGTATGAATCTGTGAGTTCTGTGGATTCAGTACTCACTGCCCCAGTGGAGAGACAAGACAAATAAGGGAGCATGAGGACGGGAGGTGCTCCGAGGTGGGTGGGACCAACTGAGTGACCACTGTGGACAAAGCTCTCTCCATTGCCTCAAAGGCTGGCCCCTCCCAGAGAGGAAAGGGAGCCCCAAATCAAGAATGTCTGCCTTAGAAATGTGGTCACTTCCAGTTCTGACAAGATGACCCCCGAGGTAGAAGCCAAGACCGAGCTGTACCATGCCAAAGCTCCAATGTGCAAAGCAGCTCTGAAAAAAAACTGTAGTTGACCCCAGCTCCTTAGAGCCAAAAGGACATATACAGCCCAGGGAGTTCTCTGGATTTGACATAGCCAAAGAACTCAGGGAAATAACTGACTCTGATGGGAGAGATATCTCTGTAACTGATACAGTCAGTGCCGGAAGGCTCAGAGATGACATATCTAAAACCTCAGAGGAGGTCAGAGGAGAAGTAGTGAAGGGAGTAGAAACTGAATCAGTTCCGAGGCCCAAATGGATTGGAAGGGAGGGGAGTCCTGTAATCCTCTTGCCCACAGAATTTCTTTTCAATAGTCTCTCCACATCAATCTTAGTGAGACTTTTGGGGGAACAGATAGAGGTTTGAGAAGATGATTTTGGTCTTTGTAAAAAGACCTTGGCATTATACTAGCAAATGTGTCAAAAGATGGTGAATAGACCACTCTTGGCAAATCAAGCTGTTGAACTGTCTGCGCCGATGTAGTCAGTGTTGAAGGTGAGGTGTACATAGTCAAAGATGCCAACATCTTAGGTGCCAAAACAGTTGTCGGTACCAATGATTCTTTTTCTGGCATCAAAGTTTTTGACTGAGATTCCATCGGATCCAATGTACTTTTTGGAGCTACTGATTTATACTTTTTTTGAGTTGGTTCCAAGGGGATTGATGGCATTAACAAGCTACTCTTTTTTTTTTTTTTTTCTAAAGACGAAGAAGGGGAAGAAATATCAGTTTTACTCTTAGCAGCAGATATGGCTTTCCCAAAAGATTACAGAATTGAGCCCTTTAAAATTAATTTATTCTTCCTCTCAAAAAGGGGTCTGTGGCTAAAACTGGGGTAAATGCTACAGTCCTCTTGAAGATGCATGGCACCTAAACAATAGACATATAAAAGATGAGAGTCTGAAAGGGGAATTCTGTGGCCACACTTTGGCATTTTTTAAAACCAGTGGGTCCTTTAGGTTTGTTAGCCATAATGACAGAAAGACAAGCAAACAAACACTACACTTCTACAGAAAAGGACAGAAGTAGCAGCCAGAATGTGAACTCCTGTTTTTTTTTTTTTTTTTTGTTTGTTTTTTTAAAATACTTTCAGCTACAATGAAGTGTACGGAGAGCAGAAAGAACATTCAAAGGAAAGGGGGAACTATCAGCAATGATAGTAAGGATACATGTAAGTGTATGGGAAGGGATCAAAAAGGCAGAAAAGATACACAAAACGGTATAATGATAAGAAGGAAGAAGTTTTACAAGAGATTTTAAATAAGTATTAATAAAATAGACTTAGCTCGAGAGCTGAGGCAAACACATCTGTCTGGAAAAGCAGCAAATGAAATCTGAGGTAACTAGGAGAGGGGAATTGTGGATAAGGATGAAGCTCAAGAGTTTTTGGCCTGTGTGAGCTGTAGTAATGGCCAAGTCGGTTCCGATATTGGAATCGAACCCGTATGTCAAGGATAAAATGAAGATTGACAACATCAGATCATCTGTCAAATCTAGTGTTACCTGGAAACGTAAATGAGGAAGAAAAGGTAACAGGCTGTGAAGTGACAGCATTTTAAACCTGGAAACTATCACAAACAGGTTTAGGAAGGAAAGATGCAGAACTGGTCTCCAAGCATTTTTTTTGTTTGGCACTAAAACCATCCTTGAATAAAAACCTTTCCAAACCTGGAAAGTTGGAACTGGTTCTATCACACCCTGGGGCAGAATGTATTGAAAGACATGGAGAAATAAAGGAGTCTTGTTTGGTGGATGAAGAATGAGCCCCTGGAAAGGAGGGATTTCCTCCCACTGCTATCTATAACCTTGATGAATGATGCTCATAATTTATTTGTCTGAGACTATCTGTTGTCAAAGAGAAATGTGGAGATTCAGACTTTTTGGAAGGAAAAAGGGGCTGCTAGATTGGGAGAGGGGAACTGTCTGTGGTACTGATTGTTTCCTGAATTCTTTTTGGAACACCCCCTGCCATTTCTTCTTTAAAGATCTGTTTATCTGCATTTCATTGAGACTTTTTTTGCCAAAACTGGATGAGGGGCTAGAGAATCCATTAGAAAATTTGGAAAAGGAGGGCTGAAAATCAAGTTATCCCTTCATCACACTTTTTGATAATTTCTGAAGAACATCTGGAAGGTTCTGAGAATGCAGTCAGCCAAACCTCCACAAAAATAGTACCAGAGTCCATAGCCCTGGAAAAAGTATCAACTGAGTCATACATACACTGTAAAGAACAAGTTGTGACTTGTACAGTGGAAGAAACTAAATTATTTAAAGCATATTTTTTCCTCAGAAAAAGAAACTGCAGAAAAACTTTCGTCATGTTTTCCCAAAAGGTCAGAATACACTTTAAAATAACAGCATGACAGTTCAAGACTCTGAAAATCAAAGCTGCAGAAGCATACACTTTTTTCCATACCCTTCAATGATCTTCGCATCCTTGTTAAAATGAGTATGACTGGAATTAACTAAATGTTTAGCAGCAGTAGGATTACCTAAAGCTACTCCTGCTGGGGCAGGTTTGGGAAGAGTGTATAAAACCTTAAAAGACAGAGGAAGTTTACACATTCTATCTGCCTTTTTAGGGGCAGCAGATTGACTATCAGAAAAATTACAGGCAGTAACACACACATCCTCCAAAGCTGACAGAACTGAAGGAATGGGAGAAGATTCTGGAAGTTTCTTCTGTAACAACTCATAGTACTTTCTGACGCACTAAGAAACCTCAGTGTTTTCCCACTGAAAACACTGGCACATTCTGGTAATAATCTCAAAGAAAGAGAAACCGCCACACGCAGAATCACAGACTGAGATGTCCTCTGAGTCTGAATCAGGAAGGTAAGGAGAACCCCCTGTATCTGTCCCTTCATCTTCCTGTTCAGATAATCCTAAATCTCTTCAGAAAAAGAGGTATCTTCTTTCTTTTACCAGAAACCACCTTACAAGAAGGATCAATAGCCTAACTTAAACCCCGAGCCAGACCCAGTAAACTACGCCTATCTAATGAACTTTGAAGATGTATAAATATATGTTAATTTTTTTCCATTTTTTTAACAGGAAGAATGGGACCAACTGTGTTAGCAACAGCTTCCCTGGTGATGGACACAACATTACGACCAAACAGGGAAGTCTTCTCTATTCCCTCTCCCAGGACCAACAAGAGTGGTTTTCCATTACCCAGCTGCAGAGGATGTGGCTAACCTCTGGTCCATAGTGGCTGTAGGTATCTGGTGTAAAAGACGAGTGGTCTGAGGAACAAGCTATGGCCACAGCAGAGTCACCTACCTGTGGCTGCAGCAAATTGCTAACCTGTTGTGTTGACAAAGGCTGCTTGCTTAACTTTTACTTTTGGTTGCTGGAAGAAGGACTGGCCATGGGCCTGGTAGTTTGTTCCATGGTCAAGCTGAAAATAGTGCCTCTTTCCACTGGAAGACAAGCAGCAAAAGCCAGTAAAAATTTAAGGTCTTTGAAAGTCACTTTTTCACACAAAAATAAGTAAAAAGCACTTTCAAACACTTTACCAGCCTCTAAATTTAAAAATAAACACAACTTTTTAACAAAAAATGTATTTTCAATTATATTAAACAGCTTCTAAACTGACAGGCAAAAAGTACACTCCCATTTAAAATTAGAGTTACATGTCATGACAGTCCATTAAAACACAAACTCCTAGTTTAAAAATAACTTTTCTAAACAGAAAAGTACAGTAACAGAACAATTATTTAATTTGGAAGTTTTTTCCCCAAAGGGAACTTATCTGCCCAGCAAAGGAACAGCACAAGCTGACTGTCATTCCTCGAAAGCCCACAGAGAAGTGGTCTCTCTTCAATAGCAGAATATATCTGAAGGGCTTGGTGCACAATCATGTCCTTTTAGTCAGCTCAGCTCGAGCTAACAGATGGTTTGGGTGCATGGAAAGTGCCCTAAAACTTTGGGAGCTGGCCAGCTGTTATATCCTATGCAGGATATACCACGTATAGCTAAGGTTACTTGAGCAGTAATCAATATGGTTAACATCTAGACTTATCTGAGGTACCATTGTATTTTCTCATGTGAAGTCTGGCCTAAGGAAGGACGATAATCCTCAATGCCATGTACCACAAATACTGAGAGATTCCTAATAAATATATGGGTTTGATTGGAGAAACTCATAAATAACAGTAGAAACATTTGTATTTAGTTCGGCCGTTCCCAAGGTAGAACCTAACAAACATCTCAGGATACAATTCTAAGAGAAGGAATGAAAGAATACTTCTGAAGTTAGTTTGAAAACCCAGACTGAGTAGGAGATTCTGAACAATTGCTAAAGACTTTGACAGCTGGAAAAAGAGTCTACAAAGATAAAACAATTGTCCATTATGAAAAAATGTGAATGCCTAGAAGTCTGCAATATGTAATGACACTTTGAGAATACCCTTGTTGCACAGAAAGCCAAAGGATGAGATAGAAAACTGACAGAGTAAGCCAGACACAGCCAGTCTTAACAAATGCTTGAACTGCTCACCACTGAGAAAGTTATGGAAGGCATCTGCTAAATCTAGCTTTACCATGAAAGCTACTGGAGGGAGAAAAGGTACAGGAAAGGTCCAGTACAGACCTCCATAATCACTCCCTGTTTGATACAAGAAAAAAATTTGAATAAAGGCATTTACCCATGTGACAGTGAGGCATTTGTTCTATCACACTCTGAGATAGTATCTGCTGCCATACCCCCAACCGTACCAAATTACTTGTTTTTTACTGAGTTTTGGGGTCCAAATGAAGGGGTGCTATGATTCCCAAGTGGAACCCCTTCATGTCTGATTTTTTTTCTTTGTTTTTTAACTTTTGCGTGGATGGAGCTAACGTCATCATGTGTGTGATGATGTCAGCTCCGTCAGGGCTACCAGCCTGTTGGAATTGAGCTCAAGGAGCTGATGTTGTGCACGCATTTTCAGCTGGCCTGGCTGCTCAAATGTGAGTGGGAATGGCACTCCAGAAAGTAATGGATTTCAAATGCGAGTGGGATGAATGGACTATATTCAGGGAAGACCTCGTGGAATAAGGATTATGTTCAGGGAATGGCGGACCTGCAGTATCAAGTAAGGAAAGTGTGTGTGTGTGTGTGTGTGTGTGTGTGTGTGTGTGTGTGTGTGTGTGTGTGTGTGTGTGTGTGTGTGTGTGTGTGAGTAAATTCCCCCATGTGTGTGTGTGCCTCTCTGGCATATATATGTGTTTTACATGTGCAACACCTTTCAGAGCTTGCAAATGTTAGGAAGCACCAAGCAACTTGGAACTCAGCTTTTCAAAAACTATGATTGCAAAAGTATGATTCATTAGTTCTCTTTTCAATAACACAATCTAGGTGTGCAGTTCTATTTTATGAATGGTGTAAGAGTTTTGATTTGGCCAAAAGACTTGCTAGTATTAAAAATATCCAGGAAGAGCCACTGAAATTCAGCCCAAGTAAATAAGAACAGTTTGTGTACAGCTTATCTAAACTATTAACCTAAGCTACTATGCTGTACAGATTCTGTGGCATTTATACAGCTCACAATAGCTGATACTTGAGATTTCTCCTCCTTTTTTTTTGTTCTCAACTGATTATTTTTGAAAAATGTAGAAGACGGTATATGACTATCTTAATTGAATATGTGCTACAACAGAAATGTGACCATATATATGGTTGCTTTTTTTTCTATTTAATATTTTTTGGCTGCTACAGAGCAGATCATTGGCTGCTGCTGCTGCATCTGTTACACTTAGATGCCAGTATCAGTCCCAGACCTCAGCCAAACCCATTTTGTTGCCCAAATACAGACTGAGGCATCCCAGTGTAGTTTTATATTCACAGCTGTAGGGATTTTTTATTTAGTAACCATTTGAAATCTTGGGACCTGGTTTAGCGAGTATCAGTGCTGAAACCGAATGGCCAAATAAATGGACTTATATATATATATATATATATATATATATATATATATATATATATATATATATATATACTAAGTCCAAAATTGCCATTTCTCAGAATATTCCCTTTTCTCCAAGGTATGGAGATCTCAATGTTGGTTCATATAATTTCAGAAGTGTAAGGGGCTTGACTGCCATAGCAGAGGAGTGGGGGGGGGTCCCTGCAAAAAATAAGTTTAAAGGAGAAGAGTCATGTTGATATTCGCTGCTCTCCTACATTTTTGGTGCCATTTTTTGGCATGTCAGTATTCAACATTATGAGTACTGACATTTCAGTTGGAGCCTTTTATTTACATGCCCCACCCATTTCCCTGCCCCAGCTCCAGAAACACAGTGGCACATGGCCACTACAGCTAAGAACATTTGTCAGTATGTGCCCTGATATTTTCTAGGCATGGGATGCACACCCCTAGTATCAAAACCAGGGCTGTCATTCCAATAACAGCAAGCTGGTAAACTATTGCTGCCTTTTTTATTTTACCACTGTAGGCAGAAACTAAAAAAAAAATCTAACCTTATTTTACTGGATACTATCTGTCCATAAAGAAAGGTAAGTAATTACTACTTTTTTTTATTTTATTCTAACCTTAAATGATGTCATGAATGTAGACATACTGATGTGATTTGCTTTCTGGCTAAGCTTTCTCTTTCCTGCAATGCACTGTCATCACTTAGAAGTGAGAACTGAATTTGTATTCCCCCATTATTGACTTTGTCCAGGTTTTTTGTGCTAAAGGGTTGAGAGCTATAGTGAAAAATGATAACTGAATTCATTAAACGATGGCCATATAAATTTCAGTTTTCTTATATTTCAGAAAACTGCTGATTTGTCATAGTGGTGTGTTGCTCTGACTGTAGTGCACAGGGTCCTGGGTTCAAGACTTGCAAGTGAAATGCATGGTGGCAACACAACATTTTATTCTAGCAACTTTCTAAAATTATACAAGCAATGTTTAAAATGTGTCCCTGGTTTTTGGCCTTTTGTCCCCCCCCAAAAAAAAATGAAATTGAAAATAAGTGTGAGAAGCTGTGCAAGTTGCCTATGGCTTATACTACTGTCATTCTATTTATAGTGTGGGTGTGGAAGTAGACTTTTATGATGGAAATGTTCTGAATTGGGCAGTTTTGTCATTATTGGTTCATGCATTTTATTGCATTGCCTACAGTACAGCCTACAGGAAAATGTTCAAACAATCAATTTAAAATTCCCTCTGTCTAACAAGTGTGCTGTATTATACAAAGAATATAATTTAATAAAGTCAGGAAGGTGTATCAAAGAAAAGAACGCATGTATGATTCTTGTTTTGTGTGCAAGGGGCCAATGATTTGAAAACAGCCCAAAGGTAATCTTTATCCACCACCGGCCAGATGCATTTTATTTGGCTGTGGTGTGGATTTCAATGCTGATTCAATGAATGTGAGTTTCAAGGGCAGAGAAGTTTTAATGCCAAGTCTATTTTCATTGTGAGACAGTATTGCTTTGTTTAGCAGATGTCTACTAGTGTTTGTGCATTGTGCTGTAAAATGTAAAAATAAAATCCAAATAATCATTGTAGAAGTAAAGCAGTATCCATACATTGGTGTTTATGGTAAATGGGGCAAAATAGCCAGGTAATGGGACATTGAAATGGCTGCAGGTGGACTCTGATGCTATATTTTGGTGGTCTGTTCTTCAGTTTGCATTTGAAAGTTGGTATCCCACAATTCCATCGGAGTGGGTGGGCTTACGTAATTATGTATGCAAATTATATGTTAAACAGCATCCAGATTTGTACCTGTTTTTCATGGGCCTTATCCAGATTTTTGATGTTTCCAGGTTGAGAGGTATGTCTGGTACAGAATGGGAGGAATAAATAGACTGGGTAAAAAGAAATTCCCTAGAAAGGAAAGAGAAACTCCAATTGCCAAGGATACTCCAGCTGGATTACAAATACAACTGTCTGTAACAATCTGGTTCAACAAGGAAGAAGCCTCAGAGAGACGGAAAGGTTGCTAGGGTGGGAGGGGAATAAATCATGAACAAGCTGATACTCATGCTCACTGAGAGGACATTTTGAGGCTTAAAAAAATGTTGATCAGCTCCTTGTTGCTAAACTTGCATTTTGAAAAAAAGGGACACTGATGAGGAAGGAAAATTTCTAATAGCTCTGAAAACAGAGTGTTAGAAAATCTATGTAATTCACTGAATTTAATTTCTCCTTTCTTCACACTTCTTTATCACCTCAGCTGCAGAAAGGCTAAACAGAGCTACATTATCTAACAGAGAATTTAAAATATCAGTCTTAACATTTCATGATGGTTTTGGGAATGAAATTGAAATATTCTTATCAATACTACCCAAGAAGTAGCAGCTCTTGAGGAAGAAACAGCAAAAGAATGCACACACAAATATGCTTAGAAATCTGAGAAGTAGATGTTGCAGTGGCACTGAAAGAAATTTTTACCTCAGAAGAAAATTTGTCATTAACTTCTGTATGTTCTCAAAATAAATAAATAAATAAAATGTTAGCATAACACCTAGACAATTTAAAATCCTAAATGTTAAGGTACTGTAAGAATACATTTTCTTTTCCCAACTTATCTAGTGCTTTTCCATCATTTTACAGAGGGAATGTGGTTAGCTACAGAAATCTGTTCAGCAGTGGTAGTTTTAAACAGGGAAACCAATGCTGGGTCTGTTTTAGGAAAAGAAAGCAATTCCTAATATGAGTCCGAGATGCTTTGTATAACATGTCTGACTTACTAGAGGCAGGAGTCTGAAAATCAGGTCACCTAGACACAGTGAGAAAGACATTCTGTAAAGCAGGCAATACAGGATGAGCAGCTGTAATATCAAGCACATTTAATTGTAACACAATGTAATACATTTTCAATACCATAAAAGATTTTACATTATGCCCACTTAAAAAAAATGATCCTAGATAAAAGTCAGAAAAAGATATATTTTCAAAATTGAAATGTGAAACCATATTTTCCCAGAAACAGAATGTTCAGATTGAGAAGAAATTCCTTAAGTATAGGGACTATCCCAGCAATGATTGCTCTTCTGACTGAAAAACAAAGTCGGAAAGAGATGGAGCTCTTTCCCTTCTTGCCTGAATAATAAAAAGACAAAGAAAAAGTACTAGTGAGCTCCCCAGCAAATCCTAGTAAATCATCCATGTCCACAGAAATAGAAACAGGAGACTGGAAGGTTTACTCACTATATCCCCTTTTCCTGGGAATCTTCCTTGGAAATGAATAAGTCATACAAGGCATTCTACTCCCAGATACATACTCCCTAGCCTGGTTAAGAGAAGGACCTTCCCCTGCCCCTTCCCTTGCCAAAGGACTTCCTTACAGTCACAGAGAATGTGGCTATCCCTCAATCTTTGGTGGCTGGATATGCCACACCAAGGAGACCAGGGCAAAGATGAATGGTCTGAGGAACAACAAGAGGCTACAGGAGAATCACCAACCAGTGGCTGAGCAAAACAGGAGCAAGCCTAATATGCAAGACTTCCAGAGAAGTTATTTAATGTTATGGACAGTGCAAGACAAGACCACAGAGACCAGGTAATGCTCCATTGGTATGCTGACAAAAAGACTTTAATAAGAAATAAGTGGGAGTGCAGCTAAGGCCAAATTCAATTAGGAGATCCACCAATGTTAAAGGCCAGTTCCTTGGAGATAGAACTAACAACTAATTGAGAGTGTTCAGAATCTGTAGTAATATCTAATAAATTCCATATAGCTGAATTAAACTAAAAATAAATTTGTATACTTGGAGATAGAACTAATAACTAATTAATTTGTAGGAGGTAAACAACAACAGGAACTAACAAGCACTCCTGCTAATCATCCAGATCTAAATGCAGTATACAGGGAGGTGGATATAACAGGTGGAAGGTAGTTTTTCAAGTCCCATCAAAGAAGCAAACATATAGCTTAGGTGTAAAAATAGTCATTAAAAATGCATTCTTTTGTCAACATTTAAATATGTATGTTAATAAAGCATTGGTTTTATTCCTGCCAGCACTTTCATGTCTGTTTCATCAGATCTGCATGCATGGAAAGATAGTACAAGACTTCATAATAAACTAGAAAAAAATAGAAAAAATCTCAGCAAAATAATACTGGAAGATATATAAAATCAAAACTAAGAGAACTACAACAACCACTTGAGTAAAGCAAACATTCAAGTTTCAGAAGGACAGATCTTTTTTATTATGAGTAGCATGACCATAATCGAGGACATCCAGAGATCATATTTGCGTCAGTTAGTAATAAGCGTGATGGTGAATCTTTCTTAAGTTAAGGGCGCTGATAATAGAGGTCTGAGTGTTTAATCCTGGGGGTTAGTGTTATCAAGTCTAAGTTGCCACTCCAGTTCCTTGAACTCTAAGAGGTTGTTAAAGTTCCTGTGATGTTCTTAGTTTAATTCAGCTATACAGAATTTATTAGATATTGCTATGGATTCTGAACACCCTCAATTAGTTGTTAGTTCTATCTCCAAGGAACTAGCCTTTGACATCGGTGGATCTCCTAATCGAACTTGGTCTTAGCTGGACTCCCACTTATTTCTTATTAAGGTGTTAGAGGTAATCTTTTGTAGAACCTTGACAGTGACAGTACACTAATTCTTCAAGAGGTGCTTGATTTGTCTATGATCTCTCAATGCTAAGAAAAAGACCTCGAAGTTGGATAGTAGAACCTGGATGAGCTAGTAAAAGGTAATATAGAGAACATGTGGTTCTCATGTAAATAAACCACTGACAGTCCCCACAAGCATAACATTCTGCCCCAATAGCACAAATACATAAAACCTGACTAAAACTTTTCATTATTAAATATTAACTTTTTCTCTCAAAAAGTTCACATAAGCACCTGTACATAAACTCCCTTAGAAATGGAAAGATAGTCTTAAAACATTCCTGCAGACTCCACATGGCACGCATTAGCAGGCAGCACAGTAGTGGGATGTCCATGAACAGTAGCATGGGCCAGATCAACAGTTACTCAGCCATGCCCCACAGGTGCACAGTCCCTAAGGACCTACATTCCCATGCACAGCTTTGAGAACAGCAGTTTTTCAAGTGATGAACCTCAAATCAGCCATCAAGGCAGGTTCAAAGGATAACATAGTCAATTTCTCCAGGACAAAACTGAAATCCCAAGGAGGAGGAACCTGTTTATGAGAAGATCTCAGGTGTAAACCTCCTTTCAGAAAATGCTTCACAGGAATGAAATCAGGGGATCCATAGGCAGACATACTGAATAGGCTGCAAGATGAATATTTATGGAGGAACATGAGAGGCCAGAGGATAGTAACTCACAACAACTATATGAGCACTAGTGGTACAAAATCCTTGATGGGTCCTTGATTACTGGCTAGACACCAACTAGAAAATCTTTTCCATTTGCCAATATAAGATTTCCTAATAGAAGGCTTTCTTGCCCCCTTCATTATCTGTTTCATGAAAAAGGTGCTTAAAAAGTTTCAAAAATGAATCATCCAGGCAGTCAGTTAAAGTAGTATGAGGTCGGGGTATGAAACTCCCCCAGTCTAGTGTCAGGAGATCCAGTCTGTGAAGAAACTTATGGTAATTACCCCTGGCCAATTCCATAAGAAAGGAAAACTAATTTTGACTAGGCCTGAAGGGATTCACCACAATGATTTTTGGAAAGGCTTTCTGAATCTTCAGAATTGTCCTGGAAATCATTGAAAAGGGTAGAAATGCATATAGGGACATACCCAAACTCAGGAATGATACGGCATCTGTTCTCCAGTCCTGCCTGCAAGGAGTCTTCATCTTTTAGAAGGATGCAAACTGATCTACCAGAAGAGTTCTTTACATCTGGATCAGTTCCTGGAAAACTTCTTCATTGAGCTTCCACCTGTGAGGGTCTGCCCAGGATCTGCTCAGCTTGTCTGACACTGTATTTTGATATGATGGTATGTAAGATGCGGGACAATTAAAGAATACTCACTGCAATCTTAGTAGTTCAAAAGGTAGCACACACATACACCTGTTGTACAGAAGGCTATGGGTTCTATTCTCATACCAGGTAGCTGGATTAAGTTTCCAGTATTTACTCTGCAGTGCAGCATAATGGGGCTGCTGCACTTCTGAGTGTGCCATCCTTCAGATGAGAAGTTAAACCAAGGCTCCATCTACCTGAGTTGGTGGAAGCTCAGTGGAATACTAAACATCCAATGGTATGGATCGAAAAAAGCAGGAGAAGCTCTCTGGTATGCTGGCCAAATTTCCCCTAGACAGTACGAATTAAAACCTTGGGTCTCCCTTTAAAAGAGATCAATGGCTGTGTAAGGTTAACAAATTCAACAAACTCTAAATAAAAAAAGAAAGAATGAAAAAAGAAAGAAAGGTCTAACTCCCAAGCTAAGACTGCCAGCTGGTACAGGGGTTACAACCTGGTGGCCCCTTGTTTGTTTTTGTACCACATCACTGTGGTGTTATCTATAATGATCTGTAGACGACCTGAGTCCCATAGAAGATGTAGAGACTTTATGGCAAGAATCACAGATAACATTTCTTTGATATTTATGTCCTCTGATCTGTCTGAACTGTCCTACAGTCCTTGCACATTTACCCCCTTTGACACTGTTCTCCCAAACAAAATCTGGGGAACTGGCCAATACAGACCGTGTTGGGTGGGCGAAGAAGAAAAGATACCTGGATTCTGAGCCATCTGATCCCTCCTCCAATGGAGCTATGAATTTATAAAACCTACAATTTCCAGAGGATGAGTATGCTGGGTTCACATGTTCTTGAGGAATCACTGAATCGTTCTTATAAGTAATCTGGCAAAGGGAATCATGACAGTCATAGAAGCGATGAGGTCCAGTATTCTGATAAACTCTCTAACAGTAGCCTTGAAACTCCAAGAAGCAGAAAAATGTTCTGCATATCATTGCTGGAACCTGTGTCTAACAGAGCTATTTTCAAACTATCTGGAAATATACAGAGCTAAGTATATATATTTTTTTTGGTTCTTCAGAATTGTGTACTGTAAATTGTTGCTGGACTACTTTTTATTCAGAGTTGTGCACTGTTATTTTTGATTCATTGTATAGTTTTTCAGATCTCTGCTGAAAGTGTTTTGTCCCACCTCCCCCTATTTTCTGCTGTGTCTAGAGTTGGTATAACTGTTTTTTACAGCTTGTGTCATCTGACTATCTGAAGTATTACTTGCATAATAATAGACCATGTTAGTTAACAGCCTGCATATCATTGCTGGAAACTGTGTCTAACAGAGCTCTTTTCAAGCTATCTGGAAATATACAGAGCTAAGTATATTTTTTTGGTTCTTCAGAATTATGTACTGTAAATTGTTGCTGAACTAATTTTATTCAGAGTTGTGCACTGCTATTTTTGATTCACTGTATAATTTTTTAGATCTCTGCTGAAAGTGTTTTGTCCCACCCACCCTATTTCTGATTTTTTGTTTAAATTTGGTGGCTTTTGCAGTTGCCCGCCCCACTGTAGATTTGATCTGGGACACTCCCCCCAGTCCCATCGCTTTACCACATTCTACCTAATACACTCCTTCTGCACTTGTTTTTAGTCATTTTTAATTTAATTGCAGTTTTTAAACTGTGTTTGGACTAATATTGCTACATACTCAAGTTTGCTAGCGTGCATTGGATTTTAATTTTTTTTACTGCTGCTTTAGCTACTTTTCTGTAAAAAAAAACTTGTAAGCATGTCTCCTACCTTTCCTATAACTAGTGTAGTCCAGATACAGATTTGATGTATCCAGGACTATAAGTAAGCTACTGAGCCTCCCCAGGCCTTTCTATGTTGGAGGGAAGCCTTCTAGCTTGTCAGTGGGAGTGGTAAGCACTAGGTAACCTGTCTACCACATAAGGAGTGGTTCTGACCCAGAAATTGTAGTTATTGGCTGTCTGGACAATCTTTTCCATCTCTCTCAACTTTCTGATTTGAAAACCAGCATTTGCACTTGTTTCTTTCCTGTAACTAGTCTAGTGCAGATACAGATTCTTAGTTTTAGCACTTGAATTTGCTTATTCGTGCTCAGCACCTGTTCAGAACCTGTTGTAAGCACTAAATAAGCCACTGATTACTATAGCACTAAGCCTTCCTCATTACCTAGAGGAAAACATTTTTTGGACTTACTTTCCTCACTTGCTTAGAGAAAAACAGCTTTTGTACTCACTTTCCTCACTTATCTAGATGAAAATATTTTTTTATTCAGGCATGTCCAAGGGTCAGTTCCCAGTGTTCTCTTCTGTCTGTCTGATGAATCTGGACATCTTGGGGCAATGTAGAAATTGCCTCATGTAGACAGACAACCCTCTCCTCCTACCACCCAACACTGTGACCTGTGAGAGATGCACTTGTCTAGCCAAACTGGAGGTAAAGCTCTCTCCAACCAAGACTGAACTTGACATTCAAGAGGAGAAGGTAAACACTTGCACCACACCATACTTATCACATAGTCTCACTAAATCTACACCACCAAAATCCACACATAGAAACACAAAAACGTTCACGGATGCTCTCAATAATAATCTTCCCAAGCAACAGAGACCTCTAAAGCAGAAACGCAAGCAACTTCCACCCCCAACATAACCCAAATGACACATAACCAACAGACTCAGTGTGCCACTCAACCACAGCCAATAAGACAAAACAATGTATCCAACACACTAGTCATAGGTGACTTTATAGTCAGGCACACTGATGTCCCACTCACCAGGCTAAACAAGGAAAACGTTACTGTCAGCTGCCTGTCGGGTGCCAGGATCCACCAGATAATCCACGTACTCAGGTCACTCCACAACAAGTACAAATATGACTCTGTCATTGTCCATGTTAGTGTGAACAACCTGAGACGTACCTCCCTGGAAAAGATGAAAAGAGACATGGAAGAGCTCTCCGGTCTTGTAGCCTAGGCAGGTATGACCCTAGCCCTGAGTAGCATTCTGCCATTGCCCAGAATGATACCGCAGTACAAGGACAAAATTACTGACTTCAACAATTGACTAAGCTTCTGGTGTCATTCTAAGGGGATCCAGTATCTGTCTACTTGGGATGACATGGTCGACAGATCACGATGCTTTGCCAGAGATGGCCTGCACCTGTCACCTCTGGGTTTCTGGATACTAGCTAAGGCTCTTTCTCCAAAGCCATCTTCATGCTTCTTAAGACAGAAGTGGTGAACTTCATGATACCCATGCAGATGGACAATACAGTTATGACTGCTGACTCCTACACAAATGCACTCTATAAGCACTTACACGAGTGCATGGATCATGCTATCCCAAACAGAACCAAGACGCTATCCTCCTAAAAAAGGAAGCCAATCTGGTGGTCCCCTGCCATAAACAAACTGTACAACAGAAGGAAGAAATTGTTGCAAAAGAGAGTAAAATCCCATGAGTGGATGAGCTCCAAGGTCAGCCTCAGTAAGAAGCTGAGATCCCTTATAAGATCCTCCAAAGCTAGCTATGAAAACAAAATCACCACCGATTATAAGGACAACCACAAAGCATTCTATAGCTATGTAAAGAATCTCAATGGCAACACCCAGATCTGCTCTGAGTTACAGCACAATGGCACGAAAATTACAGAACCAACAGATATTGCCAACATCCTGGTAGATAGGTTCAGTACAAACTTTACCCCCCCTCACCCCCTAAAGAGCCCATATCTATACAGGAAGAAGGCAGAGTCCCTGTTATCACAACTACGCAAGTAAAAGCTGTGCTCTCTAAAGCCAAAAACACAGCATCCATGGGACCGGACAACATCCCAGGCTGCATTTTACACAAACTTCAGAATTAACTGGCTCCCCACCTAAGCACCATGTTCAATCATAGCCTCACATCAGGCTTTGTGCCCACTGAATGGCGTACAGCAACAGTTATACCACTCCACAAAGGGGGAGCCACCACTGATCCCAGGAACTATCGCCCAATTAGCCTGATGAGCCTGGTCTGCAAGGCCATGGAATGTATCATCATGAAACTCATAAACAAAGACATTGGTAACCTTCAAACTCTGGATCCCACCCAGTTCAGGTTTGTGAAAGGCAGATCATGCCTCCTGAACCTGATCGACTTCTTTGAGGCAGTCGCCAAAGCCGCAGATGAGGGTAAGGTGGGTCACACAGCCTATCTTGACCTTGCCAAGGTTTTAACACCATCCCCCATTCTGGAATTATAGCTAAACTCACTAAACTAGGTATAAATCCCTAGGTCACAAGATGGGTTACCAACTGGCTCACTAACTGAACCCACACTGTAAAGATTGCACACTCCAAATCTGACCTCAAACCAGTGACAAGTGGAGTACCACAAGGTACAGTCCTGGGACATCTCCTGTTTGGTATCTACTTCTCTGAAGTACAGGCTAACACAGAAGGCCTCTGGCTAATGAAGTTCACAGATGACTGCAAACTAGGAACCATAGTCGAGTCCCCAAATGATGTGGAAATCCTACAGAAGGGCCTCGCTGAGACAGATGCCTGGTGTCAGAGCCATGGCCTCAAACTCAATGCCAAAAAGTGCATTGTCATCCCCTTTGGAAAAAATTCTGTACCCATGAACTACTACATAGACAGTAGTCTACTTAACACTGAATGTGTGATATGAGAACTTAGGACCCAGGTCGACAGTAGTCTGTCTTTTGATAGTCACATTGCCACAGTAGTCAGGAAGTCCTTCTATGTGGCACACCTCATCATAAAAGGGTTCTCATCCAGGAAAAAATAGGTCATTGTTCCCCTCTACTCGACACTCATTAAACCCATTATAGAGTACAATGCCCCTTTTGGAATGTACCTCACAAGACATCTGCAGCAGCTGGAAATGCCACAGAAGTACCTCACAAAGAGGATTACTGTCTTCAAGCAGATGCCCTACAATAACCGTCTTAAAAAACTCCAGCTTTACTCCGTAGCATATCGCCTACTCCGAGGTGATCTCTGCCTAACATATAAAGTATGTCAAACTCAGAGGTGTTGGACATGCTACACCTAAAGAAATCCCAATCCCTCAGAGCTACACACTCTAGGGACCTAAACCTTGTCACAACAATAAACAGGACATGCTGGAGGGATAGATTCCTGTCCCAGAGACTTCCCATACTCTGGAACAGGCTACTCATCTATGTCAAGCAAAGTTCTTCATTAGCGCTCTTCAAGAAAAATCTTGATGCGTGGATGGGAAACAGGAAATACACCCCGGAGATCACTTCTGTGTCTCTGCTCGACAGTGGCACAGGAAAATAACTTTCTTAGGTAGCGTAAGCCAGGGAACCTTGTTGGCTAGGCTTATGTAGGCTCTTGCACCGATAGCCTAGTACCTACCTATGAACCTATGAACCTATGCATCATAGTGTTTATCAGACAACCTATCACACACCCTAAAGATCCAAGTTTTTACATTATTCCCAAGTTACATAAAAATCTCAGTGAACCCCCGGGGAGACCTATAGTGTCAGGTGTCAACTCTTATTTACAAAATGTGGATGTTTTATTTGACACTTATTTGAAAATACACTTACACAGAATTCCTTCTCATATTAACAACACAGCAGAATTCTGCAACATTGTGAAGAGGTTGACATGGTTGAATGATTTCTACTGGGCCACAGTGGATATCAAAGCACTATATACAGATATTAGAAAAAGATGGAGATTGGAAGCTGTTGAAGGAATGTTAGGAGAAGGACCACATACTGCTTTTTTAGCTAAGATGCTTGAATTCTGCCTTACATATAATTATTTCAGATCTGAGAAGGAATTCTTTTCGCAAAAAGAAGGGATGGCAATGGAAGCTTCCTTTGTTCCCTCGTATGCCATTATTTTTATGGCACATTTTGAGAACCATTTTCTGTACCCAACTGATTTCTTTTCTAAAAATGTCGTTGTATACAAACGTTACATCAGCAATTTTATTTTTGTTTTTAGAGGGGAAATTTCAGATTTTGTTCAATTTGTAGAACAGCTAAATGAAAACTACTTTGGGTTAGAATTCACTTTTACAACAAATAAAAAGGTTATGCAATTCCTAGACATAGAGCTATATATAGGTGAGGAAGATTTAGTGCATTTTAAACCATTTAAAAAAGCTACTACTGTACACAATTTTTTACACACAAGCAGTATGCACCTTTCTCACCTATTGAGCTTTTTACCATATTGTGAATTTAAACGGGTTTCCACTAACACATCTGATGAAAGGTTAGTGAAAGGTGAATTGTCCAAAGTAAGAGAGAGATTGTTAAAGGGGGGCTATTCATTGTACATTTTAGAGAAGGCTAAAAGTCAGTTAAAAAGGAGAAAGGGTATAGATAGGAAAGTGGGAAGGTACTATAATAAGTAAGTACATTCAGCAGTAGAAGAGACATTTGAGAAAGAAAAGTATTTTGTTACAAAGTTTTCAGCATTCTCTCAAGTTTTAAGAAAATTGTTTAGTGAGATATGGCCAGAAGTTTGCCAAGATGACAGTGTGGGAAAGTTGTTTCCCAAAAGGGTGACCTTCTCTTATGGAAGGTTTCTCAATCTGAAGGAACTGTTGAATTACAAGATCACAAGGGGAAGGGGAGGGGAGCCAAGGTAGGCTCATTTCCCTGTGGTAAATGCAGAGTTTGCAACAAAAGAGTTAAGAACATCTCTGGTAAAAGAATCAATGGGAGAAGTTTAAATTCTGTGTTAAGATTCACTTGTGTTTCTTGTGGGGTAGTAGGTTGTAAATGTACACCAACTAAGTGGTACATTGGTCAAATGAAATGTATGATTAAGATACATATAGTTGAACATCTGGGGGATATTCATAATCATTGTTTGGTTAGTCCCGTAGCAAAACACTTTCATGGTAGCTCAGATGAAAGTTTTTTCTTTAGCCTTTTAGCATGACCAAATTTAGACAGAGGGGGTGAATTCATTCAATTGCTGCTCAAAATGGAAGGCAATTTTTTTTAATTATAGAACACTGCAACCAAGGGGTATGAATGTGGAAGTTAATTGGAATATTTAAAGTTGAATTATCTAAGTTTTTGAAATTATATATATTTGTATATTTTCAATTTAACAGTTATCAGTTAACTATTAATTGTCAATTGTTAGTTACGTACCTGAATGTGAATTTCTCATCAGTACTTTATTAGCACTTGTATTTAAATACTTGTTTAGTGGTGTTAAAATTATTCCTTGAAAGCATACAGCCGAGGTACCAGAAGCACCAGTAAACTCCATCTTGCTATATTGCGGCTCCTATTTGTGTTTTTTTAAGATTTTCTATCCATTCACAACAGTAATTTTCCTGGATCACATTCAGATCCTATTTGTTTGAGACAATCTGTTGCTACAAAGGTGCAATGAGGATCAAATTCTGAAAAAAAAGAAGAGATTCTGAGGCAGGAGAAAGAGAGGTGACCAGATTTCTGGTATAGTCATTTGGTGGCATGTACCTGACCCTTGTTTTCTTCCATTGTTATTGTACCCCTCCTGTAATCTCCTTTTAGGTGTCTTCTGTCTGTTTCCAGGTGACACCACCTGCTTGTTTTGTCTTTTGAAGCAGGTAGAAGTTTTGGAGGGAAAGAAATGAGGAACCTGAAAAATCCTAGAAACTGCCTGAATTAACTTACCCCTTTTATTCCATAGTTTGAGAACATGAGTAGCAGAAAACCCAAATAAAACCTCCTTGTCAAGGGAGGAATTCAAAATTTCTGACTTTAAATCTTCTGAAAACTTTTCATTATGTGCCCAAACAAATCTTAAGTCTGTAGACAAAGCAGACACCTTAGAGATAGTTTCAGCACAACCATACACACTTTTTAAGGCATGTTTACATACTTGGGACATGTTAAATATAGATTCAAATAAGTCCTGTCTTTAGGAGTTTGGGAAGTATAAAAAAGAAGTTATGTACTTACCATAACTTTCCATCTGTGTTGTCCATTTTCATTCTTTACCAACTTATGTTTGGGGGATCGGATCTGGTCCTCGGCTCCAACTTAGACATTTTACTTGGTCGTGGCCATCAATAAACTCTGAAGCGTCTTCCCTACCCATAATTAACCACACCTAATGTCCCTCAGATCATGTTTGCAGCTTGACAGGAAGTCTATAAAAGAAATACCATAACTGGAGTTCAATACAAAGGACACAGGTGTCCTGAAGTATCTCATTCCTCCAGAAGTCAGTTATGAAATATGGTGATGGATGATGGGTGGGGAGTTCAGGAAGAATGAAAATGGACAACACAGATGGAACATCATGGTAAGTACATAACTTCTTTATCTGATGTCAATTTCCATTCATTCCTCAACTAAAGGGACAGAGTCCTCAGTTACCTAAATTCCTGGGTGGACTCTAAAGAAGGATATTCCTGAGTAGGGCTGAGTCAAAGGTTGCTCTTCCCTTCAAGACCAAATCTAGTTTGTAATGAATGATAAAGGTATAAGGGTTTGACAAATTTGCAGCTGCATATATAGTCCATAGAAGCTCTAATCTGGAATACAGCAGACGTTGCCAACAGAAGTTGGTTGAATGAGCATTTAATGGTTTTGGTAAGGAGAGATTCAATTTGTTAGAGATAAAGGAAATGCAATTTGTCAGCCATCTAGCTAGAGTTACCTTTCTGATCATCCAATTTATTATGTGGAAAAGAAGCAAATAACTGATCCGTCTTTCTAATCTGTTTTGTTCTGTCTACATAAAAACATATTTGTCTATGAACATCCAGTAAATGCGGCATATATTCTCCTTTATTTGTATACTGTTTGAAAAATACTGGCAAGTTAATGGATTGGCTAATGTTGGTTTTTGTCAGCCATCTAGCTAGAGTTACCTTTCTAACTGATTCACCCAATTTATTATGTGGAAAGGAAGCAAATAACTGATTCATCTTTCTAATCTGTTTTGTTCTGTCTACGTAGAAACGTATTTGTCTATGAACATCCAGTAAGTGCAGTATATTTTTCCTTTATTTGTACGTTGTTTGAAAAATACTGGCAAGTTAATGGATTGGTTAATGTTGGTTTGTGACACCACCTTAAGAAGGAAGGAAACATTAATACGTAATGTGACCTTATCCTTATGAAAAATCAATTATAGGGGCTTAGAAGATAATGCTTGAAGTTCTAAAATTATTTTAGTAGATGTAATTGTTACTAAAAAGGCAGTTTTCCAGGTCAAAAATTTAAGATCACGTTTATCTGCAGGTTCAAAGGAAGAGTCTATTAAGGCTTGCAGTACCAAATTTAAATCCCATTATTTCATGGCGCCTTTATACACGGGTCTTAGCATGAGAGGACCTTTCAAAAATGCTTTACACAGTTTAGAGGAAGCCAAGGAAGAATTTGGAAATCCCACATGAAAGTTAGAGAGTGCTGTAAGATGAACTTTTATAGTTGATGAACTAACACCCTCATTAAACAAACTCTATAAAAATCCTAGAACAGAATGAACTGGAGATGAGAAGGGTTCTATCTGATTCTGTTCTGCCCAATAAACAAACATTCTTCATTTACTCCTGAAGAGTTTCCTAGTAGAAGGTTTATGGGAAGTTAAAAGTATGGAACGAACAGGAGAAGAAAGCATTGGTTGCCTGGCTATAAAAGGAATTGGAGATACCACACTGTTAGTTTGAGATTTGAGATATCTGAGTGAACCATGCCTGTAGGGTGAGACAGAAGGTTTGAAACTGGATCCAGAATCAAAGGTGGGTATAGTAGATGATGCCAAAATAAGAGGAACCAAATCAAATCTGCAGAGGCCAGTAAGGTGCAATGAGGATGACTTTGCTCTTCAACTAGGCTGCTTTCTGAAGGAATTTGGGAATTACGGGAGTTGAAGGATAAGTATACAGAATACCAGAGGACAATAATGGAGCAGAGCATCTCTTGGTGGTTCCCCCAATGGGGGGATCAGGGCAAAGAAGCTGCTACACTTGTTGCTTAGGGGAGATGTGAAAAGATTGCAGCAAGGCTGGCCCCAGCAACTGAAAATCATTTCCATCACTTTGTTGTTGAGAGACCACTCATATGGTAGTAAGATGAATCTGGTCAGTTTGTCTGCTATCACGTTGAACTTCCCCAGAATGTGCATTGCTATTAAAAAGCAGTTGGAAGATATCATCCATTGCCACACTCTGAGGGGTTCTCGACACAGGGGATAAGATCTAGTTCCCACTTGCTTGTTGATGTATCAGACTACTGACAAGTTGTCTGTCTGGACTGGAATTGTCCCAAGAGAAAGAGAGTACTGGAATACCTGTAATGCTAAGAGAATCACTCTCATCTCTAGAACACTGATATGCAGGTTGGCCTCTACAGGGGATCAAGTGCCTTGGACTAGTTTCTCTAGGAAGCACCCTCCCCCACCCAATCTGGGAAGTGTCCATTGTTACTTTGGCCTTGGGATGAGGGAGGATGAAAAGATGACCTTGTAACAGCTGTTCTGACTCCATCCATCAGGAAAGGTATTGTTTGCATACCTGGGTTATTATTACCTTCGCAGACATTGGCTGAGAAAGCATTGACCATTGTGCTGCTAGCATCCATTGAAGAGTTCTCATGTGGAATCTTGCTAAAGGGACTAAAATTATTGCCACTGTCATTGATCCCAGGGCTTGCAGAATGAATCAGTCTGAAATTCTGGTACTGCAAATTACTTTCCTGACCTGCGTCCTTATTGTTTGCACTCTCGATAAAGGAAGAGAAACTACCATAGATACTGTCTTGAACACTGTTCTTATGAATTTTAAAGTTTGGACTGGTTGCAGATGAGACCTGTTGTAATTTATGGTTATTCCCAGATGTGAACAGATCTGTAACCCAAGCTTCTTTCAGTTGACGCCTGGTCAGTGCAGTAATGAGCCAGTCTAATTGTAGAAGCACCCAGAATCCTTGCAGTCTTATGTGAGCTGCAATCACTGCCATACACTTGATGAACACCCCGGGGCTGTGGTGAGGCCAAAGGGCAATGCTCTGAACTGATATTGACTGACTCCCACCTGGAAGTGTAAGTACCTTCTGGATCATCTGTTCATATTTATGTAATGCATCTTGAAAATCTATCAAGCACATCCAGTTGTCCTTGCCCAGAAAGGGCAAAATGAACTGAACCATGACCATCTGGAACTTTCTGTGTTGAACCGACTTGATGAATACACTGATATCCAAAACTGGTCTCCAGTCCTCTGTTTTCTTTAGCACTAAAAAGAATCTTGAGTACGTTTTGGATTATATATCTGATCTGGTATAACCTCTTGGATGACTCTTTTTTTCTAGCAGCATTTGGATTTCTAGTAATGCTACTTTTTGCTGACTCAGTGGAACATCAGGATTTTTTCTGCAGAATGGAGGGGGTAGGGAAAAAGGAATTATATAACCTCTGGAAATAATTCTCTGCACCCAACTGTCTTTTGTTATACTTAGCCAGGCTCTCAGGTGCAGAGATAAGCAACCCCCAACTGCCTCCAAAGGTAGGCAATCAGGCCTCCATTCAGGAGTGCTGAAAGGGTCTGTCAGAAAAAGAATCTCTAGACCCCCTGTTTTGCTGGCCTCCTCTAAAACTGGGGTATTGTCTTCCATTATTGCAGCTCCTTCTGCCTCTGGTGAATTAACTCCACGTGTGTCCTGGAAAGAACCCTGAGATTTTCTGTACCACATTTTTGGCCTCCTCTTTGATTCCTAGAAAAGGTCCTTTGAGGGGTTGAAAAATGCATACCCACTGCAGAGAGGATCTTTCAATTTTTCTCACACCTGGGGAGTATGTCCCTTACCATGGGGCCAAATAAAGAAGTGCTGTCAAAGGGAGCATTGACAATCAGTGACTTTATGGGCTCTGCAAAAATCACACATGCACATCCAGGCATGCCTCCTGATGGAAATGCTTGAACCCGCAGCTTTTGAGGTGCCTTTTGCAGCATGTGAGATAAGCCTCATGGACAAATTGGATATAGCCTGTGAGACTACAGAAGATGGAGCCTGAGCAATTCTCATTCCAGAAAGAGATCTGGATAACTCTTTAATCAGATCTCATTGTAGCCTAGTAAAATGTGCTAAATAGTTTAGAAATCTAAGTGCAAACATCACTGAAGCATGAACACATTTCCCAAATCTGTCTATCATGCTTGAATCTCAATTAGGAGGATGGACAGTGGAACTCTGTTCAGCAAGTTCCTTTTTTGTACCTGCCACCACAAACATGGCATCTACTAGAATCCCTTTACTCCAATATTCCTGGCCTACTGGTGGAGCCAGAATCCTGTCTGTTCTCTTAGGGATTGGCTTAATCATATCAGGTTCCTTCCACACCCACTTGGAGAGTAAATCAATAAGTTCATTAGCTGGCAGAGTACTCAGGAGGTAGACAGACCATTACCAAATGCTTCCAGAAATACTAATTCCTCAGGAGAAGAGCCTTTGGAAGACCAGCCACCTTTTTGCTTTAGGATCTCAAGAATGTCTCCAAATGAGACATCATTGGGTGGTGATTTTGCGGACCCCTTCCTTTCATCAAAATCAGTATCCTTAGTGAATGACTCCTGAGGAGAGTCCAAGTGATTCCTTTTGCACTCTCTTTTTCTAGGGACTTCCTTGGTGGGATGGTCCAGAGAAGTATCAGAAGAGATCAAAATACCCTGCTGGGTAGACTGGAAGCTTTGTGCTGGCTGTCAATGTAGGGTAGAATGTTGAGAATGTTGAGAATCACGGTGTAAAGTAATCTGAGAAGTAGAGGTGTATCCCAGGGGGGGGGGGGAAGGACCCATCTGACCTGCCAGAATAGAGAACACTCTCATCACTACCTCAAAGGCAGACCGCTCAGGGGAGAAAGAAATCAACGGAGCTGAGAAAATTAGTTTCTCACTTGTCACCTCCCTCTGCCTCAAGAGCAGTCCAGCTGAGGCAGAAGTCAGAGCTGAGCTGTCCAGTGATGAAACTATGAGAAGAAGAGATGGCTCCAAAAACCATGAAGTCAACCCCATCTTCTCAGATTCGACAGGGAAGCTTTAGCTCCAAAAGTCATCCAGCTCTGAGAATATCAGAGCTGGTGCATTCAGAGAAAAAGTCAGATCCAAAGATGATGCTCTGTTGGGATCTGAACCAGATGGACCTGGAATGCCTGGATCCAAGGCTCTAAAACCACAGGTTGAATTGGAGAGAGAGATATAACTGGTGGAGTAGTAGATGGATGGACTTCCTGACCTGAAGGGGTAGGAACTGTGAGAACGTCCTTCTGAATTTGCTCTGTGAAAAATTTCCTCATCATCCTCTCCACATCTGCTTTCACGAGACTCCTTGAGGAACGAGAGGTTAGCAGGGACGTTGATTTTGAGTGCCTCTCTAAAAAGGGAAAGGGCACTCTGGAAGGAACCAGATCTAGGCTTGGTGAATAGATAGCCCTTGGTAAAGGCTTTGGATCCAAGGATATAGGATCCAAAATATGTTTGGTCAGACCTAATGATATAGGATCCAAAGTATTTGTGGTCGGATCAGATGATGGTTAGTTTTGACATATGTAGCTTTGGATCCAGTTTTTCTTACTTTCTCCTTCGCTCAGAAGAGGTAGAGGCTAGAGAATCTGAGGGTCTAGACCTTTTTGATGGGTCTTTAGATCTATGTTTGGGGGACTGAACTTCAGAAACAGCTTCATAAAAAAACATGGCAATAATCTTTTTAAAATCAACTTATTTTTCCTGTCTGCTAAAGCTCAGGGTTTGAAATCTGCTGTGATAAACATTTCTGCATTTTTTTTCTACCCACGTAGTGTGGGTAGTTGTAGCATTGTCCATATTCAGGCTTGTGTTTCGGGTCTAGTTGTTTGTTTGCAGAGGCTGTGTGTCTGAGCACATTTTCCAGGCCATCTTAGTTTAGCCAAAACCATTCTTGCATTTCAGTGAGAGGGGAGTGTTTATGGTCATTGGCTGATTGGATTAACCTGGCCTACGGCTTACAGTAAGCACCACATTGGTTCTTTGAGCTTTTTTTAAAGTTGTTTCAGGTTTCAACTTTCTGTTACTTAAGTTAACTGGTGAGTGTTTCATCACACTGAGCTAATCAGAGGAATGGCACTGAGCAAACCCTGATCTGCGATATATAACATTAAGTATCCTGTTTTTTTCTTATTTTTATTAGTTATTTATAGCACTTTTATTGTCTGCTGCATACTTTTCTAGCTAGCTTCACTGTGTGTGTGTGGCATTAACTGGAAATTTTCTACATTTATTTAAGCACAGGTTTGGGTTTGTTTGTTCTGATTTCCTGCCAAGGAGTGTATCATATAACTTATTTGTTTGCAGTTAAAAGCATTCTCTAAAATCTCCTTGCTCCTTTCTCTGTTTAGAACTTTCATTTAAAGCCTCACTGTTGCTTTTCTGCTGTGATAAACATTTCTGTAGTTTTTTTCTACCTAAGTAGTATGGGTAGTTGTAGCATTGTCCATTTTCAGGCTTGTATTTTGTGCGTAGTTGTTTTGTTGTAGAGGCTGTGTGTCTGAGCACATGTTTCAAGCCATCTTAGTTTAGCAGAATCCAAAAATGTTCTGTGCCTCACCAAAGTCCAACCAAGCAAAATAGTGAAAAGAAATCCAAGAAACACGGCTGGACACTGCTGGAACTTTTAAAACTTTCTTATTTATTCAAACACCAAAGAACAAAACACTAGATGAGCGCTTTCGGGCCACAGCCCTTCATCAGATAAAGCATCACACACAGTCAAGATATTTAAAAAACACATTAACCAATAGAAAACTAGTAAAAAACCCGCCTATTCTTAAGGGCGGGTTTCATCGGAATAACATCATTAAGTCCTGGGCTCCTATGTGCCATTAGTTCTATAATCCATTTTGATTCAGCTAACTCAGTTAGTTGTTTGATGTCACCCCCTCTGTTACACAATTTCACATTAACAATGGCCCTAAATTTAAAACTATGTGTGGGATTCTCATCTAAATGTCTAAACAAGGCATTGTGTGTATCCCTATTCCTAATGGAGGAAAGGTGTTGTAAGATCCTCACCTTAAACATGCAGTTAGTCTTGCCTACGTAAAAACATGGGCAAGACAAACACTCCGCCAAATAAACAACATCGGTGGGATAGAATAGGGATAGCCAAGGGCACCCCCTGTGCCAATACTTATGCTAATCTTGTTCTTTCCTATTGGGAGAGGAACACTGTGCTGAATAACCAGACATGGAATAGTTATATTAAGATGTACATGCGTTTTGTAGATGATATTTTTATTCTATGGAGCGGGGATAGCAGTACTCTAGAAGCTTTTGTGACCTATCTACATTCCACTACCTCATTTTTGAGATTTACGGTCAACAGTTCATTTTCTGAAATAGACTTTTTGGATGTGAGGGTTCAGCAGACAGCTGAGGGATTCTCATCCTGTTTATATAGAAAGGACTGTTGGAAAAATACCATGCTATCCTTTGACAGCATGCACCCCCACTACACTTTACCTAATATTGTACAGGGACAGATTAGCAGGGTCTCAAGGATTAGTAAAGAGGATGTACAATTTGAGGAGGAAGAGGTCAAGCTGAAAGATTGCTTTCGAGCTAGGGGTTATGATGGGGGTTTGGTAGATAAAGTAGTGGATAGTAGTAAAGGCTACAGGAGGAATAAATACAAACCATGGTTGAATGGGACCGGAGCACATGCGAGCACTAAACGTGACTGGACCAATGAGGGGGACCCAAGGTTAATGTTGACCTATGGTAGTAACATTAAAGATGTTTGTGACGTCATCCACAGAAATTGGAATATCTTAACCAGTGATACAAACTTGAAGGATATAGTGGGTGATAGACCACACTTGAGATATAAGAGGAACAAGAATTTGAAGGATCTTTTATGTAAAGATAAGATAATTACCACCCGAAGAAATGCCATAGTAACACAGGGCACTGTTCCATGTGGGATCTGTAAGGCTTGTGGTTATATTAAAAATGGGACCACATTCAAGCATCCGATAACAGGTAGGTTGTTTGACCTGAAGGCCAGGGCTACATGTAGGACCACCGATGTGTTTGTCTTGCCCATGTTTTTATGTAGGCAAGACTAACTGTATGTTTAAGGTGAGGATCTTACAACACCTTTCCTCCATTAGGAATAGGGATACACACAATGCCTTGTTTAGACATTTAGATGAGAATCCCACTCATAGTTTTAAATTTAGGGCCATTGTTAATGTGAAATTGTGTAACAGAGGGGGAGACATCAAACAACTAACTGAGTTAGCTGAATCAAAATGGATTATAGAACTAATGGCACATAGGAGCCCAGGACTTAATGATGTTATTCCGATGAAACCCGCCCTTAAGAATAGGCAGGTTTTTTACTAGTTTTTTATTGGTTAATGTAATATCTTGACTGTGTGTGATGCTTTATCTGATGAAGGGCTGTGGCCCGAAAGCGCTCATCTAGTGTTTTGTTCTTTGGTGTTTCAATAAATAAGAAAGTTTTAAAAGTTCCAGCAGTGTCCAGCCGTGTTTCTTGGACATCTTAGTTTAGCCAAAGCTATTTATGCATTTTAGTGAGGGGAATTTTTATGGTGATTGGCTGATTGGGGTTACCTAGACTACAGCTTGGAGTAAGCACCTCATAGGTTCTTTCTAGTTTTTTTAAAGTTGTTTCAGGTTTCAACTTTCTGTGAAATTATGAAATTAACTTGTGAGTGTTTCTGCAATTTCACACTAAGCTAATTGAGGGAGGGCACTGAGCAAACCCTGATCTGCGATATATAACATTAAGTATCCTGTTTTTTGGCTATTTGTACGAGTTACTTATAGCACTTTTATTGTCTGCTGCATACTTTTCCAGCTAGTTTTACTGTGTGTGATGAATTAACTGGAAATTTGTTACATTTTTAAGCACCTGTTTGGGTTTGTTTGTTCTGATTTCCTGCCAAGGAGTATATCATATAACCTTAACTGTTTGGAGTTAAAAGCATTGACTAACGTCTTGTTGCTCCTTTATCTGTTTAAAACTTTCATTTAAAGGCTCACTGCTGCTTTAATGCTGTGATAAAAATTTCTGCAGTTTTTTCCTACCAAAGTAGTGTGGGTAGTTGTAGCATTGTCCATATCCAATCTTGTGTTTTGGGCCTAGTTTTTTGTTTGTAGAGGCTGTGTGTCTGAGCACATGTTCCAAGCCATCTTAGTTTAGCCAAAGATATTCTTGCATTTCAGTGAGAAGGGAGTGTTTATGATCATAGGCTGACTGGGGTTACCTGGACTACGGCTTGCAGTAAGCACCTCATTGGTTCTTTCAAGCTTTTTTTAAAGTTGTTTTAGGTTTCAACTTTCTGTTATTTAAGAAGTTAACTTGTGAGTGTTTCTGCCTTTTCACATTGAGCTAATCGAAGAAAGGGCACTAAGCAAAACCTGATTTGCGATATATAACATTAAGTATCCTGTTTCTTGCTTATTTTTACAAGATATTTATAGCATTTTTATATTCTGCTGCATACTTTTCCACTAGTTTCAATGTGTGTGTGGTATTAACTGGAAGTTTTCTACATTTATTAAGCACCTGTTTGGGTTTGTTGGTTCTGATATCCTGCCAAGGAGTGTATCATATAACTTAATTGTTTGCAGTTAAAAGCATTCTCTAAAGTCTTGTTGCTCCTTTATATGTTTAAAACTTCCATTTAAAGGCTCAATACTGCTTTTCTGCTGTGATAAACATTTCTGCAGTTTTTTACTACCTAGGTAGTGTGGGTAGTTGTAGCATTGTCCATATTCAGGCTTGTGTTTTGGGCCTAGTTTTTTTTGCAGAGGCTGTGTGTCTGAGCACATGTTCCAAGCCATCTTAGTTTAGCCAAAGCCATTCTTGCGTTTCAGTGAGAGGGGAGTGTTTATGGTTATTTGCTGATTGGGGTTACCTGGACTATGGCTTGCAGTAAGCACTTCATTGGTTCTTTTTAGCTTTTTTTTTTTGGTTTCAACTTTCTGTTACTTAAGAAGTTAACTTGTGAGCATTTCTGCCTTATCACACTGAGGTAATCAGAGGAAGGGCACTGAGCAAACCCTGATCTGCGATATATAACATTAAGTATCCTGATTGTTTGCTTATTTTTGCTTATTTTTATGAGTTATTTATAGCACTTTTATTGTCTGCTGCATACTTTTCTAGCTAGTTTCACTATGTGTGATGTATTAGCTGGAAATTTGTTACATTTTTAAGCACCTGTTTGGGTTTACTTGTTCTGATTTCCTGCCAAGGAGTGTATCATATAACTTGCTTGCAGTGAAAAGCATTCTCTAGAGTCTCCTTGTTCCTTTATAGGTTCATAGGTTCATACTAGGCTATCTGTCCTAGGGCATTTATAAGCCTAGCCCGAGTATGTTTGGCTTTCGCCACCCATTTTAAATTAATTTTGCTATGCCCTTTTTCGAGGTTAGTATACTGTGCCTCTGTCTAACAGTGACACAGAAGTGATACCCGGGGTAAACCTATGATCTCCCATCCACTCATCAAGATTCCTCTTGAAGAGAGTCAATGAGGGACTCTGCCTAACCTGGACTGGGATTTCATTCCATAGTGAAGGGAGCCTCTGGGTTATGAATCTGTCCCTCCAGCATGTCCTATTTATTTCAGTGCTGAGGTTCAAGTCTCTCGAGCGTGTAGCTCAATGGGATTTGGATTTTTTGAGGTGCAGCATGTCCCTTAATTCCGGGTTGGACATGGCCTTATATGTCAGGCACAGGTCACCTCTGAGCAGGCGGTATGCCACTGAGTAGAGCTGGAGTTTCTTTAACCGGGCAGCATATGGCATTTGTTTGAGCCCTTTGATCCTCTTGGTGAGGTACTTTTGGGGTCTTTCCAGTTGCTGCAGGTGTCTGGTAAGGTACATCCCAAAAGGGGCATTGTACTCGATTATGGGCCTGATGAGGGATGAGTAAAGAGGCACGATGACATCCCCTAATCTAGATGTGAATCCCATCATGATTAGGTGGGCTATATAAAATGTTTTTCTAACCACTTTGGCCACGTGGTTGTCAAATGAGAGATTGCTATCAACTTGGGTCCCCAGGTCCCTAATGACTTCTTCTGTACTTAATGGATTACCACCTATGTGGTAATTTGTGGGCACTTTGTTTTTGCCAAAGGGGATGACTATACACTTTTTGGCGTTTAGCTTGAGGCCATGGCTCTGGCCCCAGTTGTCTGTTTCTATGAGGCCCTTTTGGAGGATGCTTGTGTCGGCTGGAGAGTCGATTATGGCGCCCAGTTTGCAGTCATCTGCGAACTTGGTCAGCCACAGTCCTTCCGTGTTGGCCTGTACCTCCGAGAAATATATACCAAACAAGAGAAGTCCCAGGACTGAGCCTTGTGGGATGCCACTTGTAACTGGTTTGGAGTCTGACATGGCTCCAGCAATTCTAACCATGTGGGTTCTGTCCTTGAGCCAGTTTGCAACCCATCTAGTGACATAGGGGTTTATATTTAAGCTGGTGAGCTTATCTATAATGCCTGAGTGGGGTATTGTATCGAAGGCTTTGCGAGGTCCAGATAGGCTGTGTGGACCACCTTCCCTTCGTCAATGGCCTTGGTGACTGTTTCAAAGAAGTCAACCAGGTTTAAGAGGCAGGATCTGCCCTTAACAAAGCCAAACTCGGTAGGATCCAGTGTCTGTAGGTCCCCAATATCTTTATTTATGAGGTCCATGATGATCCTTTCCATAGCTTTGCAGACCAAGCTAGTCAGGCTTATGGGGCGATAGTTTCCAGGGTCCGTTGAGGCACCACCTTTGTGGAGAGGGACCACTGTTGCTGTACGCCACTCTTTGGGTACATATCCTGTAGTAAGGCTGAGATTGAACAGTAGTTTTATGTTTGGGTTTAGCTCTTCTTGGAGTTCATGTAGGACGCAGCCTGGGACACCGTCTGGTCCCATTGATGCTGTGTTTTTGCTTTGGAGAGGCGGCTCCCACCTGAGCATCTGAGATGTCGGGGGCAGCACTCTGCTGGGATAGATATTTGCCCTTTGGTGGGAGGGGAGAAGTTTGCGCTGAACCTGTCAGCTAGGATGTTGGCAATGTCTGTGGGATCAGTGTATTTTTGTCATTTTGGACTAATTCTGAGCATATCTGGGAATTCCCACCCAGGTTCCTAACATAACTAAAGAAAGCCTTGTGATTATCTTTAGTGTCCTGTGCAATTTTTCTCTCGAAGCTGGCCTTTGACGATTTTATGAGTGCCCTTAGTTTTTTGCTAATACTGATCAGAGATGCCTTCCCTTTTTGGGATTTTGCTCTATCATGTAGTAGCTTCCTCCTTCTATTGTATAGTTTGTTTATGGCTGGGGTCCACCAGACAGGTCGTCTGCCTTTGGAGGATTGGGTCTTGGTTTTATTTGGGATTGCATGATCCATGCATTCCTGGAGGTGTTCATAGAATACATTTATAAAAGATTCTGCGGTCTGGGCCGTATTTTCCACAGGCCCGGGGGCTTTGAAGGATTCCACCTCGGTTTTGAGGAGTGTGAAATTTGCTTTAGAGAAGTTTTTCACTGTGGTTTTCTGGGCAGGGGTGGGGTGGGATGTGAATATCCAGTGAGATCAGTTTATGGTCTGATCTTACCAGTGAGGGATACACTTCTGGTCTGGAGCATAGAGTCCCCATGTTGGTGATGATCAGGTCCAGTATGTTTTCACCTCTTGTGGGAGTGGTAACAAGTTGTTCCATAGCATTTGAGTTTATGAATTCTAGGAACCTTTGGGCAAGGGTGTTGGAGCTAGAGTAATGCTCCCAATCTATGTTTGGGTAGTTGAAGTCGCCCGATATAATGGTGTTCGGAGAGACCTTCATATTTTCCAGTGTTCTCAGGAAGGCCAAGTGGGGTTCCTGGGTTTGGGAGGGTGGTCTGTAGCAGGCTATAAACTGGAAGGCAGTTTTACCCACTGTTAGTTGCACATGGATAGTCTCTGATGCTTCGTGCTTTTCCACCAACCTGGAGGTGTGGGTATCTTTGATGAATATCGATACTCCCCCTCCTTTTGTGGTTCGGTTCAAGTTTTGGGGCCGAAAAGCATGGTATGAGGTATAACCTGGTAGTGCAGGGGTGCTGTCGGGAGTCCTGAACCAGGTTTCTGTTACTGCACAGATATCGATGTTCGCCATGCTAAGGAGAGTTTCGAGTGCGTGCATCTTGAGGTTTAGACTTCTAGCGTTGAGTAGCATTACTCTTAGTTTCTTATCCCTTGTGATACCTATGGAGGTGGGTTTGTCTTTTGAGCCTTGCCTAAAAAAGGCACTATGGGGGTAGCAAGAGCCTTTGCCAATATCCGAAAGCCCAGGGGTGACAGGTGCAAGCTGTCCCTAGCAAAGCATCGTGGCTTGTCGTGCATATCATCCCAAGCTGACAGGCATTGGATCCCCTTTGAATGACATCTGTTTAAAACTTTCATTTAAAGGCTCACTGCTGCTTTTCTGCTGTGATAAGCATTTTTGCAGTTTTATTTCAGCCTGAGTAGTGTGGGTAGTTGTAGCAATGTCCATATTCTGGCTTGTACTTTGGGCCTAGTTGTTTGTTTGTAGAGGCTGTGTGTCTGAGCATATGTTCCAGGCCATCTTTGTTTAGCCAAAGCAGTTCTTGCATGTTTAGCCAAAGCGGTTCTTGCATTTCAGTCAGAAGGGAGTGTTTATGGTCATTGGCTGATTGGGATTACCTGGAGTACGGCTTGTAGTAAGCACCTCATTGGTTCTTTCGAGCTTTTTTGAAAGTTATTTCAGGTTTCAACTTTCTTTTACTTAAGTTACCTGGTGAGTGTTTCTGCCTTATCACACTGAGCTAATCAGAGGAAGGGCACTGAGCAAACCCTGAGCTGCGGTATATATAACATTAAGTATCCTGTTTTCTGCTTATTTTTACAAGTTATTTATAGCACTTTTATTGTCTGCTGCATACTTTTCTAGCTAGTTTCACTGTGTGTGAGGTATTAACTGGAAATTTCTACATTTTTTTAATCACCAGTTCGGGTTTCTTTGTTCTGATTTCCTGCCATGGTGTGCATCATATAACTTATTTGGTTGCAGTTAAAAGCCTTCACTAGAGTATCCTTGCATTTTTCTCTGTTTAAAACTTTCATTTAAAGGCTCACTGCTGCTTTTCTGCTGTGATAAACATTTCTGCAGTTTTTTTCTACTTTACTGTAGGTAGTTGTAGCATTGTCGATATTCAGGCTTCTGTTTTGGGCGTAGTTGTTTGTTTGTAGAGGCTGTGTGTCTGAGCGCATGTTCCAGGCCATCTTAGTTTAGCCAAAGCTATTTTTGAGTAAGCACCTCATAAGTTCTTTTGAATTTTTTAAAGTTGTTTCAGGTTTCAACTTTATGTTACTTAAGAAGTTAACTTGTGAGTGTTTCTACAATTTCACACTGAGCTAATTGGAGGAAGGACACTGAACAAACCCTGATCTGCGATATATAACATTAAGTATCCTGTTTTTTGTTTATTTGTACGAGTTAAGGTTGGGCATCAGGCTGGTAACTCGGGACCGTAAAAATCCACTGCTAATAATTAGTGGACCCGAGTTCCGCTGTGGAGAAAACTGGGAAAAGCTGGAAGGCAAAATGTACAAGTTATTTATAGCACTTTTATTGTCTGCTGCATACATTTCCAACTAGTTTCACTGTGTGCGAGAAATTAACTGGAAATTTTCTACATTTGTTACGCACCTATTTGAGTTTCTTTCGTCTGATTTGCTGTCAAGGAGTATATCATATAACAACTGTTTGAAATTAAAAGCATTCTCTAAAGTGTTGTTGCTTCTTTTATCTGTTTAAAACTTTCATTTAAAGGCTCACTGTTGGTTTTCTGATGTGATAAACATTTCTGCAGTTTTTTCCTACCTAAGTAGTGTGGGTAGTTGTAGCATTGTCCATATTCAGGCTTGTGTTTTGGGCCTAGTTTTTTGTTTGTAGAGTCTGTGTGTCTGAGCACATGTTCCAAGCCGTCTTAGTTTAGCCAAAGCCATTCTTGCATTTCAGTGAGAGCGAAGTGTTTATGGTCTTTGGCTACTGGGGGTTACCTGGACTGCGGCTTGCAGTAAGCACCTCATTGGTTCTTTTGAGCTTTTTTTTTAAAGTTGTTTCAGCTTTCAACTTTCTGTTAGTTAAGTTAACTAGTGAGTGTTTCTGCCTTATCACACTGAACTAATCAGAGGAGGGGCACTGATCTGCGATATATAACATTAAGTATCCTGTTTTTTGCTTATTTTTACAAGTTATTTGTAACACTTTTATTGTCTGCTGCATACTTTTCTAGCTAGTTTCACTATGTGTGAGATATTAACTGGAAATGTTCTACATTTATTTAAGCACTGGTTTGGGTTTGTTTGTTCTGATTTCCTGCCAAGGAGTGTATCATATAACTTATTTGTTTGCAGTTAAAAGCATTCTCTAGAATCTCCTTGCTCCTTTCTCTGTTTAAAACTTTCATTTAAAGCCTCACTGTTGCTTTTCTGCTGTGATAAACATTTCTGTAGTTTTTTTTCTACCTAAGTAGTATGGGTAGTTGTAGCATTGTCCATATTCAGGCTTGTGTTTTGGGCGTAGTTGTTTTGTTGTAGAGGCTGTGTGTCTGAGCACATGTTTCAAGCCATCTTAGTTTAGCCAAAGCTATTTATGCATTTTAGTGAGAGGAGAATTTTTATGGTGATTGGCTGATTGGGGTTACCTAGACTACGGCTTGGAGTAAGCACCTCATAGGTTCTTTCTAGTTTTTTTAAAGATGTTTCAGGTTTCAACTTTCTGTTACTTAAGAAATTAACTTGTGAGTGTTTCTGCAATTTCACACTAAGCTAATTGAGGAAGGGCACTGAACAAAGCCTGATCTGTGATATATAACATTAAGTATCCTGTTTTGGCTATTTGTACGAGTTATTTATAGCACTTTTATTGTCTGTTGCATACATTTCCAGCTAGTTTCACTGTGTGTTCATAGGTTCATAGGTAGGTACTAGGCTATCTGCCCGAGGGCATTTATAAGCCTGGCCAGAGTGTGCTGGCTTTCGCCGCCCCATTGATTAAAGGACCACTATGGGCAAATGATGAAGAAAACATATATTTTTTATCTTGCCATGATTTACTACACCTCCCAAAGCTGCCTTCAGCAAAATAAGTACTCATTCCTAATTTTATTTTGTTTTTACTTTTGTCTGCCCTCATGGGGGCAGACATGGTGATTCCTTTGGAAAGCTAAATCTGTCCTATAATGCAGACTGTGAGGACAAATAAACCTACCATTTGATGTCAGACTAGACTTCCATTCACTTACAATGGAACTCCTGAAAAAAACTGCCAAGTTTGAGAGTCTGCAGCTCATGTGTCATTGACTGGTATGCGCTGAGTTTTACAAATGTTGTTCCTACTGATGTACTACACATTCACTGAAAGAAACTTGCAAAAGTGTCAACAAATTACTGAGATAAAAAAGACTTTTCACAAGGAGCAGTTTTGCAAGTTTCAGTTCCTGGCCAGGTTACTCCTCCCATCTCCCCTCCTTCTGTGGGCTACAGTCTCACATTTCCAGCTATGCTAGATTCAACTATTTAGTCAGCTTTGCATGACAATAGAAATAAAAAAATAGCCTGGTGTGCCACTAAAACTGTTCCCTTGTATGTCTCTTCACTTCTGAATAGCAATTCCCAAGAATAAAAAAAAAAAAAGCAAACTCATCAGTCCAGTGTTTAGGCTAGTCTATCCATTTTTTAAAATGTGTACAGTAAAATATTCAACTTGTAATGCATTTTGGCTGCTGACATGGTTATCTTTACATGGTTATTCTCTTATAGTATAACCTGAACTTATGGTATTTAATGATAAATTTTACAACAATTCTCAGTTTCTTAACAATGACCTCCCAAGCCTCTGATGTGACATAGTACTTTCTTACTATTGCTTTATGTAGTTTGTCTTAGTTGTATATTTGTAGTGTGTTTCTCATCCTCTCAGCAACAGACTCCTGGAGAAGCATATACTTGTATAGAAAGAGTACCAGCAGCTGTAGCAGTGATACCACACTCCAAAACAATGCACTCAAACATAGTACTGACAAACACAAGGGAATGTATGTCTGAATCAAGCAGTGATGAATTGCTAGGGACTTCACTGAGCAAAATGTTACTCTTAATTTCTCCATTTCATAATGCATAACATTCGCACCACACTTACAAAGGCACATCTCCACCTTTCACAAACACAGCAACCCACACCTACACAACTGCTACGGTTTCTCCCTTCAGTTATTGCAAGCCAAGAACAACACTATTTAATAAGGATACCTACCAGACAAGTCTGCATAGCGCACTTGGTCTACATGCATCATTGCAGCTCGGGCCCCCACCCAGCAACTGCAACATTGCCAGATAAAACCACTGTTATGGTCCGGTTTCTCCCTACCTTTATTGCAAGCCAAGAATAACACTTTTTAATAAGGATACCTACCAGACAAGTCTGCATAGCACACTTGGTCTACCTGCATCATCGCAGCTCGGGCCCCCCACCCCCAGCAACTGCAACATTGCCAGATAAAACCACTGCTACAGTCTGGTTTCTCCCTACAGTTATTGCAAACCAAGAATAACACTTTTTAATAAAGATACCTACCAGACAAGTCTGCATAGGTGGCTGGATATTTACAGTTCTTGTTATTAGCAGAGGTGGTCTTTAACAGTTATGTTTTAAACATTGTGACTGACTATTTACATTTCCTTTTACAGCACATTTGTTACTTTTACTAATTATTTTTTAAACATTGTTTTGGCCGGCATGCACACCTGCAAGCCCCCCCCACAGGCAACTATAGCTTTGTCTATTGCCACTGGGTGTCATAACTTAACAATATACTTGCTGTATCTTGTCCCAAATAGATCTGCCTCCACACTGAATACTTGTAAAGTAAGGGAAGTACCATTCACTTGGTGTATTTTGTCCCCCAGATAGATTTACCTTCGTTTGTATTACTTGCACAACAAGGCCTTAAAGTAGTGTTTCTGCAACTAACCGCTTACACTCCTAATTTCCTGCTTCGACCTCTTCCATGCTTACACTTACATTACAGCTCCAAGGCTACCACTTCTTATGCTGATTACTTTCCTTTGCAGTCTTCTGTGAGGGGGCGGGACAGATCTCTACCGGCTTTTTCTGGTTATACCTTCCCCCATTTTGTATATTCCTCCTCTAACTTCTTCCTCCCCCATGCACATTAACTAGTCTATATTAGTGGGTCTCCTTGAGCGGCGCCCTTTTGAAAGTTATCTTTTGGCCTGCTTGTGGTGAGGAAGCTTCCCCAGACCTTTTTCAGTGTGACTGCATCAGTATAAATAAATTAAACTAGTACAATACAGCCAAACAGACACATTTGATGTAAACAGAAACAAGTGGAATGATACATTTGGTGTACAAAGAAAAGAAACAAGTAAGCCCATTGATATAATTGGAGTTAGTGTTAGCCCAGCTGCGCTCGGGCTCACTCCACTCCCCTCCCTGCTTCCTATTTCCACCCGCCCCCATTAGTGCTACATTTCAACTGAACTTAGCCACGCCCATCATGCTAACCACCAATCACTGAATCTGCACCACCCCTGTACCCATTTCCTTCTCTTCCACTATTCCATATCCTGTAAAGCACAGTCTTCCATCTAACTACCTTACAATCAAAAACAACACCTCTCATCATCCACCACACCCACCCCATCCCAAGCAGATCTCTCACTCATGACCAAACCATGCCCAAACTACCCAAACCCACATACATACACCTCTTACTATTGCTCCTAGGTGTACCCACACTCCCACTGCTAATTTCTATCACCAACCACCAAAAACAACTTAATTTTATCCATATACCAAGAAAAACTACTTCCACTGACATTATTACAACACACCCTTTTACTCAACTAGTCCCACATCACTACCAAACCTTCTTTATTTACCACTATGCACACAGATCACAGCCATCACACTACCAGTCTCAAACAACTATAAAGAACTTTAAGACCCTAAACAAACTACTCAAGCTCTATTTTTACCTCAGAACCTAACTCATTAGCTGCGATGATATACACCCAAACCCAGGCCCAGAAAATCTAGGAGCCCCAACCCCAATGATACCCTACTCCACCGAAACAAATCCACACTCCTCATTTTAAATTTAAATGCTAAGTATACTAAACAAAGTCCATGACCTTCATGCACTACTCTCCTTTTATCAACCTGAGATAGTCATGCTAACAGAGACTTGGCTTAAACCAGGCAACCACAACAATGAAATCACTCCACCAGGTTACAATATAATTTGTAGTGACAGAATAGGTAAAAAAAGGGGGGGGGTTGCTGTAGTGTATAAATCTCACATCATCCTTGAGAAAGTAGACATAACAACCCTAGACCTCATAAAGTTGAACACACTCTAACAAAACTAAAATGTAATGATAATAAATGCATCAACATCATAGGGGTCTACATCTCTCCAGGCAACAATATCCCCATTACAGAAAAACTCCTAAAATGGATATCTAACTCCCTCCCCCACGAAAGCATAGCATTAGGAGACCTTAATAATGACTGGCAAAACTGTTCCATTCATAAGCCACTCTCCCATATTAACCTACATGGCCTAACCCAACTCATCACTTCCCCCCACAAGAACAGACAAGAGAACCAAACATCAATCCACAGTAGATTGGATACTCTTATCTCACCCATCACTGATATCTCTAGCAGGGTGTCTACCAGACACCAAGTAGTTACCAAGCCACATTCTTACTCAGATCAAAATCACCACAACTGACCCAAATATCTACATGCCTAATTAGAAACAAAAAACACTTTAACTGCTTCAGCTTTATAAATGACCTAAAAATGTGCAACTGGACGCCCCCTTAAAAACCTACCTCTTGATGAAGCGGTACTATATTTCAATACTACCTTTTTAAACACCCTTAATCATCATGCCCCCTCCAGAACAACAAGAATGAAAACTAAATATGCCCCCTGGTTAGCCACAGACACAAAATCCCTCCTCAAAAATAGAAACAAGGCCTGGACCAACTACCTAAACAGTAAACCCCAATTGAACAAACAAATAGATGTTGAACTACATAACAAAGCCAAAAAACTCACCAAAACAGACAAAACATCTTGCTACCAAAAGTTACAGGATAAGCACAGGAACAACCCACAAAAATTCTGGGCAGCAATTAACTCTATTCTACAACCAGGTAAAACAACTACCCCAACCTCAAAAATAGATGATAACCAAGAAGCCATCCCCACACAATTTAATAAATACTTTACAGAAACCATCCAGACCCTTACAAACAACCAACCCTATGACAACATCCCCATCCCTGCAAATCCACCCCACACCCCCAACTAACAATTGCCTCAAGTTCAGCTTCCACCCAGAACCAACCAAATCCATTGAAAAACTACTCCGCAAGCTCAAACCAATGTCTCTAGCTGCAGGTAAATTACCTGCAGAATACCTCCACCTGGCTGCAGAAGCCATATCATACCCTGTCTCCATCCTAATTAACAGGTCCATCTCCGAGTGCATAGTACCCAAGCTATGGAAAATATCACATATCATCCCTCTACATAAAGGGGGAACCTCCCTGGAACTCAGTAACTACCGCCCTATAGCCATACTACCCCCTTTATCTAAAATTTTAGAGAGGGTAATACCCAAGCAACTAATGAAATATCTCCTAGAAAATAATCTAAAAGCAACACAACAAAATGGCTTTAGACCCTTCCATAGCACCTCCACCGCACTAAGAGAATTCACCAACATTGTCAATACTCACAGAAACAATGGACTCCTTGTATATGCCACCTTCCTTGACTTGTCCAAAGCATTCAATATGGTTAACCACAATAAACTCCTTCTTTCACTAGCACTTCTAAAACTAACCACCACTGCCATCCCCTGGTTCAAAAACTACCTAGAGGGAAGGAAACAAGCTGTTATGTGGAAAAACCAACTCTCCCCCTCCCTACCAGTATCCCTAGGAGTACTCCAAGGCTCCATCCTGAAGTCAACTCCTCGTTGGTCAGATCCAACCATAAGCTAATCACCCTAGATATCCACATCCCGCCCTCTCTCCTCATTAAGGAAACCACAGTAAAAAATTTCTCCAATGCCAACTTCATGCTTCTTAAGACAGAAGTGGTGAACTTCATGACACCCATGGAGATGGACAATACAGTTATGACTTCTGAATCCTACACAAATGCACTCTACAGGCACTTACATGAGGTGTCTGGTAGTCACCCTGCCAGGGATATCAGTGATGGGTGGGATACAAGTATCAAATCTAGAGTGGATCGATGTTTGGTTCTCTTGTCTGTTCTTGTGGGGAGAAGTGATGAGATGGGTTAGGCCATGTAGGTTAATATGGGAGAGTGGCTTATGACTGGAACAGTTTTGCCAGTCAGTATTAAGGTCTCCTAATACTATGCTTTCCTGGGGGAGGGAGTTAGATATCCATTCTAGGAGTTTTTCTGTAATGGGGATATTGTTGCCTGGAGGGATATAGCACCCTATGAAGTTGATGCGTTTATTATCATTAAGTTTTAGTTTTGTTAGAGTGAGTTCAACTTTATGAGGTCTAGGTTTGTTATGTCTACTTTCTCAAGGATGATGTGAGATTTATACACTACAGCAACACCCCCCTCTTTTTTTTACCTATTCTATCACTACAAATTATATAACCTGGTGGAGTGATTTCATTGTTGTGGTTGCCTGGTTTAAGCCAAGTCTCTGTTAGTATGGCTATCTCAGGTTGATAAAAGGAAGAGTAGTGCATGAAGGTCGTGGACTTTTAGTATACCTAACATTTAAATTTAAAATGAGGAGCGTGGATTTGTCTTGGTGGAGTAGGGTATCATTCAGGTTGAGGGTTGGGGCTCCTAGATTTTCAGGGCCTGGGTTTAGGTATATATCACCACAGCTAATGAGTTAGGTTCTGAGGTAAAAATAGAGATTGAGTAGTTTGCTTAGGGTCTTAAAGTTCTTTATAGTTGTTTGAGACTGGTAGTGTAATGGCTGTGATCTGTGTGCATAGTGGTGAATAAAGGTTTGGCAGTGATGTGGGACTAGTTGAGTAAAAGGGTGTGTTGTAGTTATGTCAGTGGAAGTAGGTTTTCTTAGTGTATGGATAAAATTAAGTTGTTTTTGGTGGTTGGTGATAGAAGTTAGCAGTGGGAGTGTGGATACACCTAGGAGCAATAGTAAGAGGTGTATATATGTATGTGGGTTTGGGTAGTTTGGGCATGGTTTGGTTGGGATTGGTCATGAGTAAGAGATCTGCTTGGGATGGGGTGGGTGTGGTGGATGATGAGAGGTGTTGTTTGTGATTGTAAGGTAATTAGATGGAAGACTGTGCTTTACAGGATGAGGAATAGTGGAAGAGAAGGAAATGGATACAGGGGTGGGGCAGATTCAGTGATTGGTGGTTAGCATGATGGGCGTGGCTAAGTTCAGTTGAAATGTAGCACTAGTGGGGGCAGGTGGGAATAGGAAGCAGGGAGGGGAGCGGAGTGAGCCCGAGCACAGCTGGGCTAACACTAACTCCAAGTATATCAATGGGCTTACTTGTTTCTTTTCTTTGTACACCAAATGTATAGTTCCACTTGTTTCTGTTTACACCAAATGTGTCTGTTTGGCTGTATTGTACTAGTTAAATTTACTTATATTGATGCAGTCACACTGAAAAAGGTCTGGGGAAGCTTCCTCACCGCAAACAGGCCAAAAGATAACTTTCAAAAGGGCGCCGCTCAAGGAGACCCACTAATATAGACTAGTTAATGTGCATGGGGGAGGAGGGAGTTAGAGGAGGGAGATACAAAATGGGGGAAGGTATAACCAGAAAAGCCGGTAGAGATCTGGCCCCTCACAGAAAACTGCAAAGAAAAGTAATCAGCATAAGAAGTGGAAGCCTTGGAGCTGTAATGTAAGCGTAAGCAAGGAAGAGGTCGAAGCAGGAAATTAGGAGTGTAAGCAGTTAGTTGCAGAAACACTACTTTAAGGCCTTGGTGTGCAAGTAATACAAAGGAAGGTAAATCTATCTGGGGATAAAATACACCAAGTAAATGGTACTTGCCTTACTTTACAAGTATTCAGTGTGGAGGCAGATCTATTTGGGACAAGATACAGCAAGTATATTGTTAAGTTATGCCACCCAGTGGCAATAGACAAAGCTATAGTTGCCTGGGGGGGGACTTGCAGGTGTGCATGCCGGCCAAAACAATGTTTAAAAAATAACTAGTAAAAGTAACAAATGTGCTGTAAAAGGAAATGTAAATAACCAGTAGCAATGGTTAAAACATAACTGTTAAGGACCACATCTGCTAATTACAAGAACTGTAAATATCCAGTCACCTATGCAGAATTGTGATGTTCTTCGTGGTTCACTGTTACAGTCATTACTGTAGGGTTCTTCTTGCTGGCAGCAGCCCTAGATCGGCCAGAGTGCCAAAGTCGGGTCTGTCGTCGGCTGAAGTCGCTCCTGCCCTGATGTCAGTGCGCCAGGGGTATAAAGACCTCAGCCAACTCCATTTTCCCCAGTCTTTCTTGCCATGTAGCGCCCGTTGCAAAGCAGTTCGCAAGTGCAGGTCGGCCAACTCCTGTTTGTTTTTGGTGATTTTTGAATTGAAGACTTCTTCTTTTGAGCTAAGTACCCCGTTGGGGAAACCTTTTTCTTGCTCCAGTCTGATGTCAGAAAAAGTTAATAACTGTATTTCTTGTGGGAAGTAAATACCTCATAAGGATTTTCACTCTTACTGTATACCTTGCTTAGGTCCTGACCACGACGTAGGTAATTGTAGGTTTTGTGCTAGGTTTAATCAACGCACTATTAGGCATAGGTACGATTTTGCCTTCCATTATTTTGGAAAAATATTTAATTACAATATGTCGTCGGATTCTTATCCGGCTACTGCAGTGTATAAGAGGCGCAAGGATAAAGACAGGCCTCCGAGGTCCAAAGTGGACGACTTTATTCAACCAGAGCCAGTTGCCGGTTCGGCTGTCGTCAGTGAGGCGCTTTCGCAGCCCCTGTCGTCCGCCACTTTTGAACCGGTTGCCTGTACCGACTCCCGTGAGGAGCCAATGGGGCCTTCAGACTTTTCAGGGACTGGACCTCCGGATATTGCCCCCTCAGATGGGTCTGGAGCTGCTGTGCAGGCACCGGCTTTTGAGGGAGTTTTTAGTCTTACACAACTTCATGTACAGATGACTCCAGTTTTGCAGTCAAGGACAAAGGCAAAGACTAAGGCTCCGGCAAAGACAAAGCAGCATGCACAGGCACCTTCTGTTCAGGGCCCTAGACCTCAAAGACAGATGCTTACAATGGTTGAAGACCTGTTAACTATGATCAGGGGTTCTCATCCCCCTCCTGACAAGAGACCTAGGCTAGAGCCAGATTATGATTCCTCAGATCAAGTTTTGATTTGTTCTGCTTCTTCTTCTGAGCAGGATTATTCCTTCCCTCCTTATGAGGATTCTGATGCTGAAGAATCCCTTCCTTCAGCCTCTCCTCCTGAGGATTATTCATTTGGGGAAACCTTGCATGACATGAGAGAGCATTTTCACTGGGAAGGGCAGGAATACTCTGAATCTAAGAAAAGGCTTAGGGATTTTCTTCTGCTTCCACAGCATAGACCCCTGGCTATTCCCCCTGTACTGGACATTGTGGATGATGTTTTTACATAGTTTCATAGTTTCATAGTTTGGTACTAGGCTATCTGCCCTGGGGCATTTATAAGCCTAGCCATAGTGATGTGGCTTTTGCCACCCCATGTAATGGCACAAAAGTGTACAGTATAGATTTAGAATACTGTGCCTCTGTCTAGTAGTGACACAGTGAAGACCCCCTTACATAATAGAATTAGTTTACTGTGCCTCTGTCTAGTAGTGACACAGAGATGACCCCTGGGGTAAACCTACGATCTCCCTTCCACTCGTCAAGATTTCTCTTGAAGAGAATCAGTGAGGGGCTCTGCCTAACATGAACTGGGATTCTGTTCCAGAGTATGGGAAACCTCTGAGTTATGAATCTGTCCCTCCAGCATGTCCTATTCATATTTGTGCTGAGGTTTAAATCTTTAGCTCTCGTGGTTCTGATGGATTTGGATTTTTTGAGGTGGAGCATGTCCATCAATTCCTGATTGGACATGGCCTTGCACGTCAGGCACAGATCACCTCTGAGCAGGTGGTATGCTACTGAATAGAGCTGGAGTTTCTTTAGTCTGGCAGCATATGACATATGTTGGAGACCCTTGATCCTCTTGGTGAGGTACTTTTGGGGTCTCTCTAGCTGTTGCAAGTGCCGGATGAGGTACATACCAAATGGGGCATTGTACTCAATCATGGGCCTGATAAGGGAGGAGTATAGGGGTACAATGACCTCCTTTGATCTGGATGTGAATCCCTTCATGATATGGTGGGCAAGGTAGAAAGTCTTTCTAACCACTTTGGCAACATGGGTGTCAAATGAGAGGTCACTATCAACTTGGGTCCCCACGTCTCTGATTACTTTTTCCGTACTCAGTGGGTTACTGTCTATGTGATAATGTGTTTTTCCCAAAGGGGATGACTATACATTTTTTGGCATTTAGTTTAAGGCCATGACTCCGGCACCAGTTGTCCGTTTCCGTGAGGCCTTTCTGTAGGATGTACGTGTCAGCTGGTGTATCGACTATGGCGCCTAATTTGCAGTCATCTGCGAACTTTGTCAGTCACAACCCTCCCATGTTTGCTTTCACATCTGAGAAATAAATGCCGAACAAGAGGGGTCCCACGACAGAGCCCTGTGGGACACCACTTGTGACTGGCTTTGAGTCTGACATGGCTCCAGCGATTTTGACTTTATGGGTTCTATCCTTTAGCCAGTTTGTCACCCATCTTGTGACATATGGATTTACATTTAAGCTGTTGAGCTTGTCTATGATGCCAGAGTGGGGTATTGTGTCGAAAGCTTTAACCAGGTCCAGGTAGGCTGTATGGACTGCTTTGCCCTTATCAATGGCTCTAGTGACTGTTTCGAAAAAGTCAACCAGGTTCAAAAGGCAGGATCTGCCCTTTACAAAGCCGAACTGGGTGGGATCAAGTGTCTATAAGTCTCCAATGTCTCTGTTTATAAGTTCCATAATGATTCTTTCCATAACTTTGCAGACCAGGCTGGTTAAGCTTATGGGGCGGTAGTTACCACGGTCTTTAGAGGTGCCTCCTTTGTGGAGTGGGACTACTGTTGCTGTACGCCAGTGTTCAGGTACATATCCTGTAGTAAGGCTAAGGTTAAACAGCATTTTTACGTGCGGGTTTAGCTCCTCTTGGAGTTCACGTAGCATGCAACCTGGGGTACCGTCAGGTCCCATTGATGCTGTGTTTTTAGCTTTGCTGAGGGTGGTTCTCACCTGGACATCTGAGATGACAGGGAGGTTACATTCAGCTGGGATAAGTATTTCTTCTTTTGGGGGTGAGGGAGGGGAGAAATTTGCACTGAATCTGTCTGCCAGAATGTTGGCAATATCTGTGGGTTCAGTGTATTTTTTGTCATTGTGAACTAACTCTGAACATATCTGAGGGTTTCCGCCCAGGTTTCTAACATAGCTGAAGAAGGCCTTGTGGTTATCTTTGGTGTCCATAGCGATTTTTCTCTCAAAGTTGGCCTTGGATGTTTTTATGAGAGAACGTAGCTTTCTACTAGTGCTGATCAGAGATGCCTTCTCCTTATGAGGTTTTGCTCTGTCGTGCAGTAGCTTCCTTCTTTTGTTATACAATTTGTTTATGGCTGGGGTCCACCAGACAGGATGCCTGTCCTTGGTGGAGAGGGTCTTGGTTTTATTTGGGATTGCATGATCCATGCATTCTTGGAGATGTCCGTAGAAAGCATTTGTGAAGGATTCTGCATTGTGGGAAGTGGTTTCCACTGGCCCAGTGGGCTTAAAGGATACCATCTCAGTTTTAAGAAGTGTAAAGTCGAATTTTGAGAAGTTTTTCACTGTAGTCTTTTGTGTTGGGGGTGGAGGTGGGATATGTATATCCAGGGTGATTCGCATGTGGTCAAATCTCACTAGTGAGGGGTATACTTCTGGTGTGGAGCACTTTGTCCCCATGTTTGTGATGATCAGGTCTAATATATTATCTCCCCTTGTGGGAGAGGTGACTAGCTGTTCCATTGTATTTAAATTTATGAATTCCAGGAACCTTTGGGCTAGGATGTTTGGGCTAGAATAATGCACCCAGTCTATGTTAGGGTAGTTGAAGTCTCCCAATATGATGGTGTTTGGTGAGACATTCATATCCTCCAATGTCTTCAGGAAGGCTGAGTGGGGTTTATGAGATTGGGAGGGTGGTCTGTAACATGCTACCAGTTGTATAGCAGTTTTGCCTACGGTTAGTTGCACCTGGATGGTCTCTGATGCTTCATGTGTTGCCACTAACCTGGAGGTGTGGGTGTCCTTGATGAATATGGACAATCCCCCTCCCTTTTTGGTTTGGCCCGAGGTTTGGGGCCAAAAAGCATGATACGAGGTATAACCTGGTAGCACTGGGGTGCTCTCAGGAGCCTTGAACCAGGTCTCAGTCACTGCACAGACATTGATGTTCTCCATACTGAGGAGTGCTTCGAGAGCCTGCATCTTGAGATTTAGACTTCTGGCGTTGAGCAGCATTACCCTTAATTGTTTTCCATTTTTGTTTTCTAAGGAGGTGGGTTTGTCTTTTGAACCTTGCCTAAAAGAGGCACTATGGGGGAGGCAAGAGCCTTAGCCAATATCCGGAAGCCCAGTGATGACAGATGCAAGCCATCCCTTGCGAAGCAGCATGGCTTGTCCAGCATGTCATCCCAAGCAGACAGACATTGGATCCCCCTAGAATGACATCAGTATTTGTGCCAATTATTAAAGCTGATCATCTTGTCTTTGTATTGTGGCATCATTCTTGGTGAGGGCAAGATGCTGCTCAGGGTCAGGGTCATACCAGCCTGGGCTACATAATCAGAGAGCTCCTCTATGTCTCTTTTCATGTAGTCCGGGGAGGTACGTCTCAGGTCATTCACGCCGGCATGGACAATGACGGAGTCATATTTGTACTTGCTTTGGAGTGACCTGAGTGTGTGTGTTATGTGGAGGATCCTAGCTTCCGATAAGCAGCTCATCGTTACCCTCTCCTTGTTCAGCCTGGTAAGCGGAACATCAGTGTGTCTGACTATAGAGTCATCTATTACTAGTGCATCAGGCATGGTGTTTGGCCTTAAGGGCTGTGATTGTTTGACTCACTGATTTATTGAAGTATGTGTTGCATGTGTTATGTTTTGAGGTGGTGGATTTTTGGGTGTCTGCTTTGGGAGCCTCTGTTGTTTTGGTAAGTTTTTTGTTAGAGCCTCCAAGTATGTATTTGTGTTATTATGTGTTTGGTTTGCAGTTGTGGTAGGTCTATGTGGGACTGGGTTTGGTGTGTGTATGGTTACCCTCTCCTCCTGTCTGGTCTTGCCATTCCTGAGTTGAGAGAGTTCAGCCTCCAGTTTGGCTATATAGTTCATCTCTCACATGTATTTGTGTTTGTTGGGAGGAGGAGAGGGTTGTCTGTGTACATGAGACAATTGTAGCATTGTCTCAAGATTCCCAGATTAACCAGCTGAACTGGAGAGGATGCTAGTAATCTACCACTTGACATGCTAGAATATTATAAGGGAGTGCTGTGCCTTTAAGGGAAGTGGGTACTCACAGGGAAGATGGGTGGATGTAGTGCTTACTTTAGTTAGCAAGTGCTTACTTAGAAGAGAGGTTTTGAGAACAAGTACTAGGCTTATAATAAAGCGATTAGACTGATTATTATAAGAGTAGAGCTTTCTTAATGGAAAATTTGAAGAGCAGACTTGGCAGAGCCAGAAAAAGTTTAACCTTGTTTAACCGGCGCTGCGCTATGCGCACAAATGCGCAAAGCCGTGCAAACGTGGATTTTAAACAGGGAACTTCAAAAGAGCTAGAAATGGTCCAAAACAACCAATTACTACAAGCTCTTGTGCTGAGGTCACTCCTTCAGGGACAGATAGGCTGCTCAAGGCTCCCCACTCCCACTGGTGAGCAAAGAAACTTCCTTCTATCCAAGTAAGGCAATGGGCAACACAGGAACTACACCACAGCCATACAGCAAAGCCTGTATACTGGTCTAAACTAGTCGAGGAGAGGCGGGAAAACAAGGATATTTTTTTTTTTTTTGTTTTTGAGATAGAAAGCACACAGAAAAGCAGGATACAGTAATAAATCAGTTACACAGGCTAGCACACTTTAGTGGGCAGCCTCAACAGTTAAATTTAACAAACAAACAAACAACTTTCGACCAATTTTCGACTAAATGAAACTTTAAGTGCAGATAATATATAATGCAACAAACAGTTAAAAAAACAGTTTAAGCTTGTTCAAGGTAAGCAAGAGAAGGTATTTCAGGTAAAAAAACAGCAAAAAATGCTTAAATCAGGAAAGTAGTCACTTTTCTCAGTTCTCTGCTGCTAGGACCACTCTGCAGGACCACGAGGAGCTGTTGCTGAGTAGAATAGCCAGAAAAAAATGCTCAGAGGCAGATTTTAAACAGGGAACTTCAAAAGAGCTAGAAATGGTCCAAAACAACCAATTACTACAAGCTCTTGTGCTGAGGTCACTCCTTCAGGGACAGATAGGCTTCTCAAGGCTCCCCACTCCCACTGGTGAGCAAAGAAACTTCCTTCTATCCAAGTAAGGCAATGGACAACACAGGAACTACACCACAGCCCAGAATACAGCAAAGCCTGTATACTGGTCTAAACTAGTTGAGGAGAGGCGGGAAAACAAGGATATTTTTTTGGGGGGGGTTTTGTTTTTGAGATAGAAAGCACACAGAAAAGCAGGAAACAGTAATAAATCAGTTACACAGGCTAGCACACTTTAGTGGGCAGCCTCAACAGTTAAATTTAACAAACAAACAAACAACTTTCGACCAATTTTCGACTAAATGAAACTTTAAGTGCAGATAATATATAATGCAACAAACAGTTAAAAAAACGTTTTAAGCTTGTTCTAGGTAAGCAAGAGAAGGTATTTCAGGTAAAAAACAGCAAAAAATACGTAAATCAGGAAAGTAGTCGCTTTTCTCAGTTCTCTGCTGCTAGGACCACTCTGCAGGACCACGAGGAGCTGTTGCTGAGTAGTATAGCCCTCTCTCCTGAGTCTTTTCCTCCTGCTCCTGTCAAACCGGATAGGTATTATAGGGTTCCAGATTCCCACAAATATCTTTTTAAGAATCCTTCAGCTGATCCAGAAACTATTTCTCAGGGCCCTAAGGGTGTTAAAGCGGCCTCTGCTAAGAATCCTATTCCCTCTGACTGAGAGTCCAGAGCCTTGGAAAGATGGGGCAAAAAAGTTTATACTTCTGCTACATTGTTAGAGCTTTGAATTGTCAATTTCATATGTTAAAATATCAGCAATACCTTTTGTCTGTGTTAAAGCAAAAGATGTCTGCTGTTTCTGGTGGTGCAGACAATAAGGAATTACAGGATTTATTGCATGCTACTGAGCAGGTGGGTAAACATACCCTGCACTGTGGTTTTGATTCTTTGGAGGCTTCTTGCAGGGCTGCAGCAACTGGCGCAGTTATTAGAAGGCACGCTTGGTTAAAGGAGCAAAGTTTGCCTGAGCAGGTTAAAGCAAAGCTTTTAGATGCGCCTTTGCAACACAATGTTTTGTTTGGGGCCAAAGCTGAGGAAGTATTGAAGAAAATGGAAGACAAAGCCAAATCTATGCAGACGGTTAAAGATTTTCTTTAGGTACAACCCCCTAGATTTAGCAGGAATTGGCCAGCTAAACCTTGGTCCTTTCCGAGCTCGGGCAGACCTCAGAGGGGCAGATACAGGCGTTCCAGAGGTAGGGGTCAGGCACAGCCCCCTTTCAGAAATAAGCAGTGGAGTGCCCCCTCTCCCAAGGGAAGGGAAGATAGGTCACAACCTTGCAGGAAACAGTCATTATGACTCTCCCTTACTAGCTCCAGGGGCATCCCTCCTGGATGCGCCTTTGGGAGGAAAAATCTCTCTTTTTTATCAAAATTGGAGCCGCATAACCCAAGACAAATGGGTTCTGGATATAGTTTCAAGGGGTTACAGGTTTCATTTCCATACCTTGCCAAGATCAAACGGATGGCCAGATCTGCCAAAGCATCAATGGGCAGAGGCAGAACGGCAAGTTTGGTCCCTCATGAATATGAGGGCCATAGGTTTGGTACCATATTCAGAAATGGTGCAAGGGTTTTATTCAAGACTTTTCCTGGTTACCAGGAAGGAAAACGCATGGAGACCAATCTTGGACCTTTCTGTATTGAACACCTTCCTAGAAATTCCAAAATTCAAGATGCTCACTCTGCAGCAGCTACTGCCTATGCTGAGCAAGAACACTTGGATGGTGACTTTGGACTTGAAGGAGGCTTACCTGCATATTCCCATACGGCAAGAGTGCAGAAGGTACCTGAGATTCAAAGTGGGCTCGAGGCATTACCAGTTCTCTGTGCTGCCCTTTGGCTTATCTACTGCACCCAGTGTCTTTACAAAGTGCCTGGCACCAGGGCACCAGTAATGGCATTTTGCAGACAGAAGGGAATTCAAATATACCCTTATCTGGATGATTGTCTCATTCAAGCGGACGACAAGGAGACTTTACTTCAGCTTCTAACATTTGTGCAGCATCTTCTCTTGTGCCTAGGGTTCACGGTGAACCTAAAGAAATCAAACCTGGTGCCCACACAGCAAATTACTTTGCTGAGTGTGCTTCTGAGCACTACAACCCAGATGGCTTATTTGACACCAGACAAAAAAGTGCAACAGGCTTCTTATTTCAAAAATCTGGCTTTAATGAGTCAGCTGTCTGCAAGAAAAGTTCTGCAGGCTCTGGGTTACATGGCATCCTGCATTCTGTTAATACCATATGCAAGGCTGCATATGTGGAAGATACAGTGGTACCTCAAGAGTGCATGGTCTCAGCATTGCCACAGTCTGGAAACAGTGATCACAATTTTGCCTTGTCTCCAAAACAAGGGGAGGCCTTTCTGTCCCATTCCAGCCAATCAAGTCATAATGACGGATGCTTTGGATCATGCATGGGGAGCTCACATGCAAGGGAAATGTCTTCAGGGTGCCTGGACAGAGGACCAAATGCATCTGCACATAAATTTGAAGGAGATGCTAGCTGTACAGAATGCCCTGACAGCCTTCAAAGATCTTATTCTACCAGGGCAATTACTGATAAAGACGGACAACACTACGGTGATGTGGTACATAAACAAGTACGGAGGCTCTCATTCTTACCCCCTGTGCAGTTTGGCCATGGCTCTGTGGAACACAGCACTAGCCAACAAGGTGGACTTACTAGCTCAATTCCTGCCAGGAAAGGACAACACTCTGGCGGACAGTCTAAGCAGAACTCTTTTGGATTCACACAAATGGATGTTGGATGTTCGGATATTCAGGATGAGAACAGAGGTGTGGGGGTGCCCAGACATAGATCTTTTTGCATCTCCCCAAAACCATCAACTTCAAACGTTCTGCACGAGGACCTACCACAAGCTAGCATGGAAAGTGGATGCTCTTTCATTCAGTTGGAAGCACCTCTCAGTATATGCTTTTCCTCCTTTGCCTCTTCTTCCTTGGGTACTTCTGAAAATCAAACAGGACAGACCGCGAATGATTTTACTGGCTCCCAACTGGCCTCGGCAATTCCGGTATTCCACCCTGATGAACCTGGCTCAGGGTCCACCCTGGATTTTGCCACAACTTCCACATCTACTGTCTCAACGAGACAGCCAGATCCTGCACCGCCATGTTATAACTCTGAATCTAACAGTCTGGCGGATCCAGGGTCTTTAAACAGTTCTACCCTTACCAAACAGGTACTGGATGTAATTCTTGAAGCTAGATGGCCCAGCACCAGGAAATCTTATGCAGGTAAATGGAAAAGATTTTGCTCCTGGACTCAGGCCCAGGGTTTTGATTCTGCAGTCCCAAACATTCCTCTGATTTTACAATACCTAACAGAGATGTTACATAAGGGCCTATCTTTTTCATCTATCAAAATTCATGCTTCTGCTATTTCTGCACATTACAATACAGATCCCCCAATCTTTTCTCATCTGTTACTTAAGCAATATATGAGAGGGGCGAAGAATATAAGGCCTGCTTTAAGAGCAACAGTTCCCACTTGGGATCTCAACTTTGTTTTGGAAAAGTTAACTTTATCTCCTTTTGAAACTGCAGCTTCCACAGATTTAAAGTTTTTATCATGGAAAACTGCTTTTCTTTCAGCCATTACCTCTGCCAGAAGAGTTTCGGAATTGCAAGCTCTCATGGCTGTAGAACCCTTTATTATTTTTCATCAGGACAGGTTGTCCCTGAGGACTAATCCCACCTTTATGCCTAAGGTGGTTTCGAAAGTAGCCTTGAATCAGACTATTCATTTGCCTACCTTTTATCCTAATCCTCAAAGTGAAGAGGAAAGTATTTTGCATTCTTTAGATATACACAGGCAGCTTCGCTTTACCTGGACAGGACCAAGATTTTCAGGAAATCGGACCAATTGTTTGTGGCTTATGCTTCTACCTCACAGGGGAGAGCAATTACTAAGCAGACTATTTCTAAGTGGATTGCCCACTGCATCAAGTTCTGTTACTCTCATCATGGTAAGCCTGTTCCTGTTAATGTCAGAACACATTCTATCAGAGCTACTGCCACTTCGGCAGCTTTTCTCAGTGGAGTTCCTACCAAGGAGATCTTAGAAGCTGCAACTTGGAGTTCTGTGCATACTTTTTCTAAGCACTACAATCTCCCTCTCTATTCTAAATCTAGGGCAGGTTTTGCCTCTGCAGTCCTGCAGGGTTTTGTGGCCGCCCCTTCTGTTCCTTCTCCATCCATCCTTTCTTAGCTTTGGGATTCAGCCCTACAGTAATGACTGTAACAGTGAACCACGAAGAACATAGTACAGTTGTGTACTCTTACCATAAATGTAGATGTTCGAGTATGTTCACTGTTACAGTCTGGGTTACCCTCCCTCCTTTCCTCTCTTTTGTTGTTCTTTGAGTGCTGTCTGTGTCTCCTTGACATTTCTTTTTTCTCCGAGGTATTTTTGCTGGTGATATTTGGGAATGTTCTGGTTTATGTTTGCTTATTCTTTTTGATTAAGCTTTTGGCCTTTATTTTTGGGCACCTGACATCTGGGGCAAGAAAAACTGGGGAAAATGGCGTTGGCTGAGGTCTTTATACCCCTGGCGCACTGACTTCAGGGCAGGAGCGACTTCAGCCGACGTCGGACCTGACTTTGGGACTCTGGCCGATCTAGGGCTGCTGCCAGCAGGAAGAACCCTGCAGTAATGACTGTAACAGTGAACATACTCGAACATCTACATTTATAGTAAGAGTACACAACTGTACTTTATTTTTGGCTTGCAATAACTGTAGGGAGAAACCAGACCGTAGCAGTGGTTTTATATGGCAATGTTGCAGTTGCTGGGGGGGGGGGGGCTCGAGCTGCGATGATGCAGGTAGTCCAAGTGTGCTATGCAGACTTGTCTGGTAGGTATCCTTATTAAAAAGTGTTATTCTTGGCTTGCAATAACTGAAGGGAGAAACCGTAGCAGTTGTGTGGGTGTGGGTTGCTGTGTTTGTGGAAGGTGGAGGTGTGCCTTTGTAAATGTGGTGTGAATGTTATGCATTATGAAATGGAGAAATTAAGAGTAAAATTTTGCTCAGTGAAGTCCCTAGCAATTTCATCACTGCTTGATTCAGACATATACATTCCCTTGTGTTTGTCAGTACTATGTTTGAGTGCATTGTTTTGGAGTGTGGTATCACTGCTACAGCTGCTGGTACTCTTTCAATAAAAGTATATGCTTATCCATGAGTCTGTTGCTGAGAGGATGAGAAACACATTACAAGTATACAACTAAGACAAACTACATAAAGCAATAGTAAGAAAGTACTAGGTCACATCAGAGGCTTGGGAGGTCATTGTTATGAAACTGAGAATTGTTGTAAAATTTATCATTAAATACCATAAGTTCAGGTTATACTATAAGAGAATAACTATGTAAAGATAACCATGTCAGCAGCCAAAATGCATTACAAGTTGAATATTTTACTGTGCACATTTTAAAAAATGGATAGACTAGCCTAAACTCTGGACTTTTGAGTTTGCTTTTTTTTTTTTTTCTTGGGAATTGCATACAAGGGAACAGTTTTAGTGGCACACCAGGCCATTTTTTTTATTTCTATTGTCATGCAAAGCTGACTAAATAGTTGAATCTAGCAAAGCTGGAAATGTGAGACTGTAGCCCACTGAAGGAGGGGAGATGGTAGGAGTAACCTGGCCAGGAACTGAAACTTGCAAAACTGCTCCTGGTGAAAAGTCTTTTTTATCTCAGTAATTTGTTGACACTTTTGCAAGTTTCATTCAGTGAATGTGTAGTACATCAGTAGGAACAACATTTGTAAAACTCAGCGCATACCAGTCAATGACACATGAGCTGCAGACTCTCAAACTTAGCAGTTTTTTTTCAGGAGTTCCATTGTAAGTGAATGGAAGTCTAGTCTGACAACAAATGGTAGGGCTATTTGTCCTCACAGTCTGCATTATAGGAAAGATTTAGCTTTCCAAAGAAATCACTATGTCTGCCCCCATGAGGGCAGACAAGAGTAAAAATCAAAATAAAATTAGGAATGAGTACTTATTTTGCTGAAGGCAGCTTTGGGAGGTGTAGTAAATCATGGCAAGATAAAAAATATATGTTTTCTTCATCATTTGCCCGTAGTGGTCCTCTGTCAAGCAGAGACAATGAAGTGAACCCAGGGGTGTATTTTCTGTTACCCATCCACTCGTCAAGGCTTCTCTTGAAGAGTGTTAGTGAGGGGCTCTGCCTAATGTAGTTTGGAATTTTGTTCCATAGCATGGGGAGTCTCTGTGACAGGAATCTATCCCTCCAGCATGTTCTGTTTATTGTTGTGGTGAGGTTTAGCTCACTAGAGCGTGTGGCTCACAGTGACTTGGATTTCTTTAGGTGGAGCATGTCCATCAATTCTGAGTTCGACATGGCTTTGTAAGTCAGACAGAGATCACCTCCGAGTAAGCGATATGCCACTGAGTACAGCCGGAGTTTTTTCAGTCGGGCTGCATAGGACAAATGTTTGAGGCCAGTAATCCTCTTGGTGAGGTGCTTTTGTGGTCTTTCCAGCTGTTGAAAGTGTCTTGTAAGGTACTTCCTAAATGGGGCATTGTACTCTATGATGGGTCTAATGAGTGACGAGTAGAGGGGCACTATAACCTCTTTATTTCTAGACGCGAACCCCTTAGTAATTAGATGGGCCACATAGAAGGATTTCCTAACTACTTTTGCAACATGATTGTCAAAGGAGAGATTACTATCTACCTGGGTCCCCAGATCTCTTATTACATCTTCTGTATTAAGGGGGCTGCCGCCTATGTGGTAATTCATGGGTGTTTTGTTTTTCCCAAACGGGATGACTATGCATTTTTTGGCATTTAGCTTGAGGCCATGACTTTGACACCAGGTGTCTGTCTCAGTAAGGCCTTTTTGGAGGATGCCCGTGTCAGCCAGAGAGTCAATTACGGCTCCCAGTTTTTAGTCATCGGCAAACTTGGTTAGCCATAGTCCTTCTATTTTTGCCTGTACTTCTGAGAAATACATGCCGAACAGTAGGGGTCTCAGAACTGAGCCTTGAGGGACACCACCTGGAGCCCTCTATTCTTACCGTGTGAGTTCTGTCTGTAAGCCAGTTAACAACCCAGCTTGTGACGTAGGGGTTTATGTTCAGGCTGGTGAGTTTTTCTATAATACCCGAGTGAGGAATGGTGTTGAACACCTTGGCAAGATCAAGGTAGGCTGTGTGAACCACCTTTCCCTCACCTATGGCCTTGGTAACTGTCTCGAAGAAGTCAACCAAGTTTAGTAGGCATGATCTGCCCTTAACAAAGCCAAATGGGTCGGGTCAAGTGTTTGGAGGTTTCCAATGTCTTTGTTAATGAGTTCCATGATGATGCGCTCCATAGCCTTGCAGACCAGGCTAGTCGGGCTTATGGGGTGATAGTTACCAGGGTCAGTTGTGGCCCCTCCTTTGTGGAGCGGAATAACCATTGCTGTGCGCCATTCTATGGACATGTAGCCTGTGGAGAGGCTGAGGTTGAACAGCGTGTTTAGGTGGGGGGTTAGTTAGTTCTGTAGTTCGTGCAAGACTCAGCCTGGGACACCATCTGGCCCCATTGATGCTGTGTTTTTGGCTTTTGAAAGGGGTGTTTTCACCTGTGCTTCTGTGATTTCCGGGACACTACACTTTTCTGGTATCGTTGTGGGTCCTTTTTGAGAGGGAGGTGAAGTTTGCACTGAATCTATCTGCCAGTATGTTGGCAATATCAGTAGGTTCAGTATATTTTGTGCTATTTTGCACTATCTCAGAGCACATCTGTGAGTTGCCACTTAAATTCTTGACATAGCTAAAGAAGGCTTTGTGGTTATCTTTCGAATCCTTGGCTATTTTTCTTTCAAAGTTAGCCTTGGATAATTTTATGAGGGACCTTAGTTTCGTACTGATACTGATCAGGGATGTCTTTCCTTCTTGGGATTTGCTTTTTTTCTGAACTAGTTTCCTCCTTTTGTTGTATAACCTGTTTATGGCAGGGGTCCACCAGACTGATTTCCTTCTCTTAGGGGAGTGAGTCTTGGTTTTGCTAGGGATGGCATGATCCATGCATCCTTGTAGGTGCTCATAGAGTGCAATTGTAAAGGATTCTGCATCTTGGGCAGTGTTATCCTTTAGCGTGGGGGCTGTGAAACTTACCACTTCTGCCTTAAGTAAGGTGAAGTTTGCTTTAGAAAAGTTTTTCACTGTGGTTTCCTTGGTTGGGGGTGTTGGTAGGGTGTGGACATCCAAGGTGATTAGTTTATGGTCTGATCTAACCAGTGATGGGTTGACCTCCGGTACGGAGCACCTGTCGCCCATGTTGGTGATGACCAGATCCAATATGTTGTGGCCTCTGGTAGGGGAGTTTACCAGCTGATCCAGGGCATTTGGGTTGATAAATTCCAGGAAGCGCTGAGCCTGGGAGTTTGTACTCAAGTAGTTTTCCCAGTTAATGGTAGGGTAATTGAAATCTCCCAAGATCAGGGTGTTCAGTAGGACCTTCATGTTTTCCGGTGTCTCCAGAAAGGCGGAGTGGTGGTCCTGGGTCATGGAGGGTGATCTGTAGCAGGTCACAATTTGCATTGCAGATTTTCCCAATGTTAGTTGCACATGGATGATCTCAGAGGTATCATGCTGCACCACTAACCTGGAGATGTGGGTATCCTTGATGAATATGGATACATCCCCTCCTTTTGTGTTTAGGTCCATGGTCTGTGGCCGAAATGTGCGGTATGAATTGTAGCCTAGTAGTGCTGGAGTGGTCTCTGGAGCCTTGAACCAAGTTTCAGTTACTGCTCAGATGTCGACGTTCTCCATACTTAGGAGTGCTTCGAGCGCATGTATTTTGAGATTTAAACTCCTGGCGTTGAGTAGCATAACCCTCATTTTTTTACTTGTGCTGTTTACGGAGGTGGGTTTGAATTTTGAGCCTTGCCTAAAAAAGGCACTATGGGGGCAGCAAGAGCCTTGGCCAGTATTCAAAAGCCAAGGGGTGACAGGTGCAAGCCGTCTCTTGTGAAGCAATGCAGCTTGTCGAGCATGTCATCCCAGGCTGAAAGACACGGGATCCCCTTTGAATGACACCAGAAGCTTAGCCGATTGTTGAAATTGATCATTTTTTCTTTATACTGAGGTATCATTCTTGGTGAGGGCAGGATGCTACTCATGGTCAGGTTCATACCTGCCTGGGCTACATGATCAGAGAACTCTTCCATGTCTCTTTTCATGTAGTCCAGGGAGGAACGGCTCAGATCATTCACACCAACATGAACAATGACAGAGTCATATTTGTACTTGTTCTGGAGTGACCTGAGTGCTTGTGTTATGTGGCGGATTCTGGCTCCCGACAGGCAGCTAACAGTAACCTTTTCCTTGTCCAGCCTAGTGAGTGGGGCATCAGTGTGTCTGACTATTGAGTCACCTATTACTAGTGTGTTAGGTATGTTATTTCGCCTTAACGGCTGTGATTGTGCGGCACATTAATTTTGTGTTTTATGTGTTGTCTGGTTTGTGACGGGAGGTGCAGGTTTTGTGGATGTCTGCTTTGGAGATCTCTGATGCTTTTGCAGGTTTTAATTTAGAGCCTCCAAGTATGATTTTGTGTATTTATGTGTATTTTTTGCCAGTGCTGGTTTAGTAGGTCTATGTGAGGCTGGAGGTGTGGTGCAAGTGTTAACCTTTTCCTCATGACTGTCTGTTCCAGTCTTGGGTGGAGATACCTTAGCCTCCAGTTTTGCTGTATAATTGTATCTCTCACATATGTTAGTGTTTTGTGGTAGGAGGAGAGGGCTGTCTGTGTACATGAGACAGTTGTAACACTGCCTCGGGATACTCAGATTCACCAGCTGGTCTGGAGAGTACACCTGAAGTTGCCCTTTGGTCATGCCTGAATAGTAGGGTGAGCTGCTTAGTCACTTGGTTGGAGAGGGGTGGATAAAGAGTCTTGCCCTGCTGGGCAGTCAAGTGTCGGGGTATATCAGTGCTTGCTATTAGGTCTGAGCAAGTGCTGGACTGTAGGATGCTTTTTGAGTGCTTAGTTTGAGAGTTAGACTAGTTTCAAGTGAAAAACTGAAGAGGAGACTTAGTGGAGCTGGGAATAATTTAACCCTAGCTAATCGGTGCTGCCTGGCGCACAAAATTCTGCAACGCGTTTTTTAAACTACTAACTTCTGGGCTGGAACCACTCCTCCAGGGACAGATGGCTGCTCAAAGTTCCCCTCTCTCACAGGTGAACAGAGAAACTTCCCTCTATCCAAGTAAGGTATGGGCAACTCAGAAACTTGTAACACAGCCCTGAATTCAGCACTAGCCTGAAAACTGGACTATACTAGCTTAGGAAGGCGGGAAACAAGAAATGTATTTATTTATTTTTTTGAAAAGATAAGGCAAAAACAGTAAAAAGTACACTTAAAACAGCTTTAAACGACTACAAGCGATCAGAAAAGGCTATCGCACTTTAGTGTGTAGCCTACAACAGTTAAACAATTTATTTAAACAAAAAACAACTTTTTGAAAGTGCAGGCAGTCAAATAAGTACAATATGTGAATGAAACAAGCTGTTAAATTACAATAAGTGCTGGAAAATCAGCATTTAGGCGGAAAACAGTTAAGTACAGCAAGAAAATAAAGAAAACTGATACTCAATCACTCCAAAGTCTCTCTTTTAAGCTAGAAGGCTTACATCAGTTTAAGGCTTTCTAGTGCTTTCTAGTAGGTTAGTTACAGGAAAGATGGGAAACAAGTGCAGATGTGGTCTTTTAAGCCAGAAAGTTGAAAGAGATGGACAACTTCCCGAATTGTCAACAAACTACAATTCCTGGGCCAAGAACCACTCCTTTTGTGGTAGACAGGCTACCTAGTACTTACCATTCCCACTGATAAGCTAGAATGCTGCACTCCAATACAAAGGCTTGGGGGGCTCAGAAGTGTGAGGAATTAACTGGAAATTTTCTACATTTGTTAAGCACCTGTTTGGGTTTCTTTGTTCTGATTTCCTGCCAAGGAGTGTATCATATAACCTTAACTGCTTGGAGTTAAAATAATTCTCTAAAGTCTTATTGCTGCTTTATCTGTTTAAAACTTTCATTTAAAGGCTCACTGCTGCTTTACTGCTGTGATAAACATGTCTGCAGTTTTATCCTACCAAAGTAGTGTGGGTAGTTGTTTTATGTTTGTAGAGGCTGTTTGTCAGAGCATGTGTTCCAAGCCATCTTAGTTTAGCAAATCCATTCTTGCATTTCAGTGAGAAGGGAGTGCTTATGATCATAGGCTGATTGGGGTTACCTGGACTACGGCTTGCAGTAAGCACCTCATTGGTTCTTTCGAGCTTTTTTTAAAGTTGCTTCAGGTTTCAACTTTCTGTTACTTAAGAAGTTAACTTGTGAGTGTTTCTGCCTTTTCACACTGAGCTAATCAAAGGAAGGGCACTAAGCAAACCCTGATCTGTGATATATAACATTAAGTATCCTGTTTCTTGCTTATTTTTACAAGATATTTATAGCACTTTTACATTCTGCTGCATACTTTTCTACTAGTTTCAGTGTGCGTGTGTGGTATTAACTGGAAATATTCTACATTTGTTAAGCACCTGTTTGGGTTTGTTTATTCTGATATCCTGCCAAGGAGTGTATCATATAACTTAATTGTTTGCAGTTAAAAGCATTCTCTAAACTCTTGTTGCTCCTTTATCTGTTTAAAACTTCCATTTAAAGGCTCACTGCTGCTTTTCTGCTGTAATAAACATTTCTGCAGTTTTTTCCTACCTAAGTAGTGTGGGTAGTTGTAGCATTGTCCATATTCAGGCTTGTGTTTTGCGCCTAGTTTTTTGTTTGTAGAGGCTGTGTGTCTGAGCTCATGTTCCAAGCCATCTTAGTTTAGCCAAAGCCATTCTAGCATTTCAGTGAGAGGAGAGTGTTTATGGTCATTAGCTGATTGTGGTTACCTGGACTACGGCTTGCAGTAAGCACCTCATTGGTTCCTTTGAGCTTTTTTTTAAAGTTGTTTCAGGTTTCAACTTTCTGTTACTTAAGTTAACTGATGAGTGATTCTGCCTTATAACACTGAGCTAATCAGAGGAAGGGCACTGAGCAAACCCTGATCTTCGATATATAATATTAAGTATCCTGTTTTTTGCTTATTTTTACGAGTTACTTATAGCACTTTTATTGTCTGCTGCATACTTCTCTAGCTAGTTTCACTGTGTGTGAGGTATTAACTGGACATTTTCTACAATTTTATGCACTGGTTTGGGTTTGTTTGTTCTGATTTCCTGCCAAAGAGTGTGTCATATAACTTATTTGTTTGCAGTTAAATGCATTTTCTACAGTCTCTTTGCTCCTTTATCTGTTTAAAACTTTCATTTAAAGGCTTAATGTAGTTTTTTGCTGTGACAAAGATTTTTGCAGTAGTTTAGCAAAAGATATTTTTGCATTTCAATGTGAGGGGAATGTTTATGGTCATTGGCTGATTATGGTTACCTAAACTACGGCTTGGATTAAGCACCTCATTGGTTCTTTCAAGCTTTTTTTAAAATTGTTACAGGTTTCAACTTTCTTTTACTTAATAAGTTAACTTGTGAGTGTTTCTGCCTTTTCACACTAAGCTAATCAATGAAAGAGCACTGAGCAAACCCTGGTCTGCTATATATAACATTAAGTATCCTGTTTCTTGCTTATTTTTACGAGTTATTTACAACACTTTTACATTTTGCTGCATACTTTTCAACTAGTTTCAGTGTTTGCGAGGTATTAACTGGAAATTTTCTATATTTGTTAAGCACCTGTTTGGGTTTGTTTGTTCTGATTTCCTGCCAAGGAGTGTATCATATAACTTAATTGTTTGCAGTTTAAAGTCTTGTTGCTTCTTTATCTATTTAAAGCTTTCATTTAAAGGCTCACTGCTGCTTTTCTGCTGTGATAAACATTTCTGCAGTTCTTTTCCTACCTAAGTAGTGTGGGTAGTTTTAGCATTGTCCATATTCAGGCTTGTGTTTTGGGCCTAGTTTTTTTTTGTAGAGGCTGTGTGTCTGAGCATATGTTCCAAGCCATCTTAGTTTAACCAAAGCCATTCTTGCATTTCAGTGAGAGGGGAGTTTTTATGGTTATTGGCTGATTGAGGTTACCTGGATTATGGCTTGCAGTAAGCACTTCATTGTTTCTTTTTAGCTTTTTTTTTAAAGTTGTTTCAGGTTTCAACTTTCTATTACTTTTGAAGTTAACTGGTGAGTGTTTCTGCCTTATCACACTGAGGTAATCAGAGGAAGGGCACTGAGCAAACCCTGATCTGCGATATATAACATTACGTATCCTGTTTTTTGCTTATTTTTATGAGTTATTTATAGCACTTTTATTGTCTGCTGCATACTTTCCTTGCTAGTTTCACTATGTGTGGGTATTAACTGGAAATTTGCTACATTTTTAAGCACCTGTTTGGGTTTGTTTGTTCTGATTTCCTGCCAAGGAGTGTATCATATAACTTGTTTGCAGTTAAAAGCATTCTCTAGACTCCTTGTTCCTTTATCTGTTTAAAACTTTCATTTAAAGGCTCACTGCTGCTTTCCTGCTGCGATAAGCAGTTTTTCAGTTTTTTTCAGCCTAAGTAGTGTGGGTAGTTGTAGCATTGTCTAAATTCCGGCTTGTGTTTTGGGTCTAGTTGTTTGTTTGTAGAGTCTGTGTGTCTGAGCACATGTTCCAAGCCATCTTTGTTTAGCCAAAGCGGTTCTTGCATTTCAGTCAGAAGGGAGTGTTTATGGTCATTGGCTGATTGGGGTTACCTTGAGTACGGCTTGTAGTAAGCACCTCATTGGTTCATTCAAGCTCTTTTTTAAAGTTGTTTCAGGTTTCAACTTTCTGTTACATAAGAAGTTAACTTGTGAGTGTTTCTGCCTTTTCACACTGAGCTAATCAAAGGAAGGGCACTAAGCAAACCCTGATCTGTGATATATAACATTAAGTATCCTGTTTCTTGCTTATTTTTACGAGATATTTATAGCACTTTTACATTCTGCTGCATACTTTTCCACTAGTTTCATTGTGTGTGTGTGTGTGCGTGTGTGCGTGTGTGCGTGTGTGCGTGTGTGTGTGTGTGTGTGTGTGTGTGTGTGTGTGTGTGTGGTATTAACTGGAAATTTTCTACATTTGTTTAGCACCTGTTTGGGTTTGTTTATTCTGATATCCTGCCAAGGAGTGTATCATATAACTTAATTGTTTGCAGTTAAAAGCATTCTCTAAAGTCTTGTTGTTCCTTTATCTGTTTAAAACTTTCATTTAAAGGCTCACTTCTGCTTTTCTGCTGTGATAAACATTTCTGCAGTGTTTTCCTACCTAAGTAGTGTGGGTAGTTGTAGCACTGTCCATATTCAGGCTTGTGTTTTGGACCTAGTTTTTTGTTTGTAGAGGCTGGGTGTCTGAGCTCATGTTCCAAGCCATCTTAGTTTAGCCAAAGCCATTCTAGCATTTCAGTAAGAGGAGAGTGTTTATGGTCATTAGCTGATTGTGGTTACCTGGACTACGGCTTGCAGTAAGCACCTCATTGTTTCCTTTGAGCTTTTTGTTAAAGTTGTTTCAGGTTTCAACTTTCTGTTACTTAAGTTAACTGGTAAGTGATTCTGCCTTATCACACTGAGCTAATCAGAGGAAGGGCACTGAGCAAACCCTGATCTTCGATATATAATATTAAGTATCCTGTTTTTCGCTTATTTTTGCGAGTTACTTATAGCACTTTTATTGTCTGCTGCATACTTCTCTAGCTAGTTTCACTGTGTGTGAGGTATTAACTGGACATTTTCTACATTTTTAAGCATTGGTTTGGGTTTTTGTTCTGATTTCCTGCCAAAGAGTGTATCATATAACTTATTTGTTTGCAGTTAAATGCATTTTCTAGAGTCTCTTTGCTCCTTTATCTGTTTAAAACTTTCATTTAAAGGCTTAATGTAGCTTTTTGCTGTGACAAAGATTTTTGCAGTAGTTTAGCGAAAGATATTTTTGCATTTCAATGTGAGGGGAATGTTTATGGTCATTGGCTGATTATGGTTACCTAAACTACGGATTGGAGTAAGCACCTCATTGGTTCTTTCAAACTTTTTTTTAAAGTTGTTTCAGGTTTCAACTTTCTTTTACTTAATAAGTTAACTTGTGAGTGTTTCTGCCTTTTCACACTAAGCTAATCAATGAAAGAGCACTGAGCAAACCCTGGTCTGCTATATATAACATTAAGTATCCTGTTTCTTGCTTATTTTTACGAGTTATTTACAACACTTTTACATTTTGCTGCATACTTTTCAACTAGTTTCAGTGTTTGCGAGGTATTAACTGGAAATTTTCTATATTTGTTAAGCACCTGTTTGGGTTTGTTTGTTCTGATTTCCTGCCAAGGAGTGTATCATATAACTTAATTGTTTGCAGTTTAAAGTCTTGTTGCTTCTTTATCTATTTAAAGCTTTCATTTAAAGGCGCACTGCTGCTTTTCTGCTGTGATAAACATTTCTGCAGTTCTTTTCCTACCTAAGTAGTGTGGGTAGTTTTAGCATTGTCCATATTCAGGCTTGTGTTTTGGGCCTAGTTTTTTTTTGTAGAGGCTGTGTGTCTGAGCATATGTTCCAAGCCATCTTAGTTTAACCAAAGCCATTCTTGCATTTCAGTGAGAGGGGAGTTTTTATGGTTATTGGCTGATTGAGGTTACCTGGATTACGGCTTGCAGTAAGCACTTCATTGTTTCTTTTTAGCTTTTTTTTTTAAAGTTGTTTCAGGTTTCAACTTTCTATTACTTTTGAAGTTAACTGGTGAGTGTTTCTGCCTTATCACACTGAGGTAATCGGAGGAAGGGCACTGAGCAAACCCTGATCTGCGATATATAACATTACGTATCCTGTTTTTTGCTTATTTTTATGAGTTATTTATAGCACTTTTATTGTCTGCTGCATACTTTCCTTGCTAGTTTCACTATGTGTGGGTATTAACTGGAAATTTGCTACATTTTTAAGCACCTGTTTGGGTTTGTTTGTTCTGATTTCCTGCCAAGGAGTGTATCATATAACTTGTTTGCAGTTAAAAGCATTCTCTAGACTCCTTGTTCCTTTATCTGTTTAAAACTTTCATTTAAAGGCTCACTGCTGCTTTCCTGCTGCGATAAGCAGTTTTTCAGTTTTTTTCAGCCTAAGTAGTGTGGGTAGTTGTAGCATTGTCTAAATTCCGGCTTGTGTTTTGGGTCTAGTTGTTTGTTTGTAGAGTCTGTGTGTCTGAGCACATGTTCCAAGCCATCTTTGTTTAGCCAAAGCGGTTCTTGCATTTCAGTCAGAAGGGAGTGTTTATGGTCATTGGCTGATTGGGGTTACCTTGAGTACGGCTTGTAGTAAGCACCTCATTGGTTCATTCAAGCTCTTTTTTAAAGTTGTTTCAGGTTTCAACTTTCTGTTACATAAGAAGTTAACTTGTGAGTGTTTCTGCCTTTTCACACTGAGCTAATCAAAGGAAGGGCACTAAGCAAACCCTGATCTGTGATATATAACATTACGTATCCTGTTTCTTGCTTATTTTTACGAGATATTTATAGCACTTTTACATTCTGCTGCATACTTTTCCACTAGTTTCATTGTGTGTGTGTGTGCGTGTGTGCGTGTGTGTGTGTGTGTGTGTGTGTGTGTGTGTGTGTGTGTGTGTGTGGTATTAACTGGAAATTTTCTACATTTGTTTAGCACCTGTTTGGGTTTGTTTATTCTGATATCCTGCCAAGGAGTGTATCATATAACTTAATTGTTTGCAGTTAAAAGCATTCTCTAAAGTCTTGTTGTTCCTTTATCTGTTTAAAACTTTCATTTAAAGGCTCACTTCTGCTTTTCTGCTGTGATAAACATTTCTGCAGTGTTTTCCTACCTAAGTAGTGTGGGTAGTTGTAGCATTGTCCATATTCAGGCTTGTGTTTTGGACCTAGTTTTTTGTTTGTAGAGGCTGGGTGTCTGAGCTCATGTTCCAAGCCATCTTAGTTTAGCCAAAGCCATTCTAGCATTTCAGTAAGAGGAGAGTGTTTATGGTCATTAGCTGATTGTGGTTACCTGGACTACGGCTTGCAGTAAGCACCTCATTGTTTCCTTTGAGCTTTTTGTTAAAGTTGTTTCAGGTTTCAACTTTCTGTTACTTAAGTTAACTGGTGAGTGATTCTGCCTTATCACACTGAGCTAATCAGAGGAAGGGCACTGAGCAAACCCTGATCTTCGATATATAATATTAAGTATCCTGTTTTTTGCTTATTTTTGCGAGTTACTTATAGCACTTTTATTGTCTGCTGCATACTTCTCTAGCTAGTTTCACTGTGTGTGAGGTATTAACTGGACATTTTCTACATTTTTAAGCATTGGTTTGGGTTTTTGTTCTGATTTCCTGCCAAAGAGTGTATCATATAACTTATTTGTTTGCAGTTAAATGCATTTTCTAGAGTCGCTTTGCTCCTTTATCTGTTTAAAACTTTCATTTAAAGGCTTAATGTAGCTTTTTGCTGTGACAAAGATTTTTGCAGTAGTTTAGCGAAAGATATTTTTGCATTTCAATGTGAGGGGAATGTTTATGGTCATTGGCTGATTATGGTTACCTAAACTACGGATTGGAGTAAGCACCTCATTGGTTCTTTCAAGCTTTTTTTTAAAGTTGTTTCAGGTTTCAACTTTCTTTTACTTAATAAGTTAACTTGTGAGTGTTTCTGCCTTTTCACACTAAGCTAATCAATGAAAGGGCACTGAGCAAACCCTGGTCTGCTATATATAACATTAAGTATCCTGTTTCTTGCTTATTTTTACGAGTTATTTACAACACTTTTACATTTTGCTGCATACTTTTCAACTAGTTTCAGTGTTTGCGAGGTATTAACTGGAAATTTTCTATATTTGTTAAGCACCTGTTTGGGTTTGTTTGTTCTGATTTCCTGCCAAGGAGTGTATCATATAACTTAATTGTTTGCAGTTTAAAGTCTTGTTGCTTCTTTATCTGTTTAAAACTTCCATTAAAAGGCTCACTGCTGCTTTTCTGCTGTAATAAACATTTCTGCAGTTTTTTCCTACCTAAGTAGTGTGGGTAGTTGTAGCATTGTCCATATTCAGGCTTGTGTTTTGGGCCTAGTTTTTTGTTTGTAGAGGCTGTGTGTCTGAGCTCATGTTCCAAGCCATCTTAGTTTAGCCAAAGCCATTCTAGCATTTCAGTGAGAGGGGAGTGTTTATGGTCATTAGCTGATTGTGGTTACCTGGACTACGGCTTGCAGTAAGCACCTCATTGGTTCCTTTGAGCTTTTTTTTAAAGTTGTTTCAGGTTTCAAATTTCTGTTACTAAAGTTAACTGATGAGTGATTCTGCCTTATCACACTGAGCTAATCAGAGGAAGGGCACTGAGCAAACCCTGATCTTCGATATATAATATTAAGTATCCTGTTTTTTGCTTATTTTTACGAGTTACTTATAGCACTTTTATTGTCTGCTGCATACTTCTCTAGCTAGTTTCACTGTGTGTGAGGTATTAACTGGACATTTTTTTACAATTTTAAGCACTGGTTTGGATTTGTTTGTTCTGATTTCCTGCCAAAGAGTGTGTCATATAACTTATTTGTTTGCAGTTAAATGCATTTTCTACAGTCTCTTTGCTCCTTTATCCGTTTAAAACTTTCATTTAAAGGCTTAATGTAGTTTTTTGCTGTGACAAAGATTTTTGCAGTAGTTTAGCAAAAGATATTTTTGCATTTCAATGTGAGGGGAATGTTTATGGTCATTGGCTGATTATGGTTACCTAAACTACGGCTTGGAGTAAGCACCTCATTGGTTCTTTCAAGCTTTTTTTAAAATTGTTTCAGGTTTCAACTTTCTTTTACTTAATAAGTTAACTTGTGAGTGTTTCTGCCTTTTCACAATAAGCTAATCAATGAAAGAGCACTGAGCAAACCCTGGTCTGCTATATATAACATTAAGTATCCTGTTTCTTGCTTATTTTTACGAGTTATTTATAGCACTTTTACATTTTGCTGCATACTTTTCAACTAGTTTCAGTGTTTGTGAGCTATTAACTGGAAATTTTCTATATTTGTTAAGCACCTCTTTGGGTTTGTTTGTTCTGATTTCCTGCCAAGGAGTGTATCATATAACTTAATTGTTTGCAGTTTAAAGTCTTGTTGCTTCTTTATCTGTTTAAAACTTTCATTTAAAGGCTCACTGCTGCTTTTCTGCTGTGATAAACATTTCTGCAGTTCTTTTCCTACCTAAGTAGTGTGGGTAGTTTTAGCATTGTCCATATTCAGGCTTGTGTTTTGGGCCTAGTTTTTTTTTTTGTAGAGGCTGTGTGTCTGAGCACATGTTCCAAGCCATCTTAGTTTAACCAAAGCCATTCTTGCATTTCAGTGAGAGGGGAGTTTTTATGGTTATTGGCTGATTGGGGTTACCTGGACTACGGCTTGCAGTAAGCAGTTCATTGTTTCTTTTTAGCTTTTTTTTAAAGTTGTTTCAGGTTTCAACTTTCTGTTACTTTTGAAGTTAACTGGTGAGTGTTTCTGCCTTATCACACTGAGGTAATCAGAGGAAGGGCACTGAGCAAACCCTGATCTGCGATATATAACATTACGTATCCTGTTTTTTGCTTATTTTTATGAGTTATTTATAGCACTTTTATTGTCTGCTGCATACTTTCCTTGCTAGTTTCACTATGTGTGGGTATTAACTGGAAATTTGCTACATTTTTAAGCACCTGTTTGGGTTTGTTTGTTCTGATTTCCTGCCAAGGAGTGTATCATGTAACTTGTTTGCAGTTAAAAGCATTCTCTAGACTCCTTGTTCCTTTATCTGTTTAAAACTTTCATTTAAAGGCTCACTGCTGCTTTCCTGCTGCGATAAGCAGTTTTGCAGTTTTTTTCAGCCTAAGTAGTGTGGGTAGTTGTAGCATTGTCTAAATTCCGGCTTGTGTTTTGGGTCAAGTTGTTTGTTTGTAAAGTCTGTGTGTCTGAGCACATGTTCCAAGCCATCTTTGTTTAGCCAAAGCGGTTCTTGCATTTCAGTCAGAAGGGAGTGTTTATGGCTGATTGGGGTTACCTTGAGTACGGCTTGTAGTAAGCACCTCATTGGTTCATTCAAGCTCTTTTTTAAAGTTGTTTCAGGTTTCAACTTTCTGTTACATAAGAAGTTAACTTGTGAGTGTTTCTGCCTTTTCACACTGAGCTAATCAAAGGAAGGGCACTAAGCAAACTCTGATCTGTGATATATAACATTAAGTATCCTGTTTCTTGCTTATTTTTACGAGATATTTATAGCACTTTTACATTCTGCTGCATACTTTTCCACTAGTTTCATTGTGCGTGTGTGCGTGTGTGCGTGTGTGCGTGTGTGTGTGTGTGTGTGTGTGTGTGTGTGTGTGTGTGTGTGTGTGTGGTATTAACTGGAAATTTTCTACATTTGTTTAGCACCTGTTTGGGTTTGTTTATTCTGATATCCTGCCAAGGAGTGTATCATATAACTTAATTGTTTGCAGTTAAAAGCATTCTCTAAAGTATTGTTGCTCCTTTATCTGTTTAAAACTTTCATTTAAAGGCTCACTTCTGCTTTTCTGCTGTGATAAACATTTCTGCAGTGTTTTCCTACCTAAGTAGTGTGGGTAGTTGTAGCATTGTCCATATTCAGGCTTGTGTTTTGGACCTAGTTTTTTGTTTGTAGAGGCTGTGTGTCTGAGCTCATGTTCCAAGCCATCTTAGTTTAGCCAAAGCCATTATAGCATTTCAGTGAGGGGAGAGTGTTTATGGTCATTAGCTGATTGTGGTTACCTGGACTACGGCTTGCAGTAAGCACCTCATTGTTTCCTTTGAGCTTTTTTTTAAAGTTGTTTCAGGTTTCAACTTTATGTTACTTAATTAACTGGTGAGTGATTCTGCCTTATTACACTGAGCTAATCAGAGGAAGAGCACTGAGCAAACCCTGATCTTCGATATATAATATTAAGTATCCTGTTTTTTGCTTATTTTTACGAGTTACTTATAGCACTTTTATTGTCTGCTGCATACTTCTCTAGCTAGTTTCACTTTGTGTGAGGTATTAACTGGACATTTTCTACATTTTTAAGCACTGGTTTGGGTTTTTGTTCTGATTTCCTGCCAAAGAGTGTATCATATAACTTATTTGTTTGCAGTTAAATGCATTTTCTAGAGTCTCTTTGCTCCTTTATCTGTTTAAAACTTTCATTTAAAGGCTTCATGTAGCTTTTTGCTGTGACAAAGATTTTTGCAGTAGTTTAGCGAAAGATATTTTTGCATTTCAATGTGAGGGGAATGTTTATGGTCGTTGGCTGATTATGGTTACCTAAACAACGGCTTGGAGTAAGCACCTCATTGGTTCTTTCAAGCTTTTTTTTAAAGTTGTTTCAGGTTTCAACTTTCTTTTACTTAATAAGTTAACTTGTGAGTGTTTCTGCCTTTTCACACTAAGCTAATCAATGAAAGAGCACTGAGCAAACCCTGGTCTGCTATATATAACATTAAGTATCCTGTTTCTTGCTTATTTTTACGAGTTATTTATAGCACTTTTACATTCTTCTGCATACTTTTCAACTAGTTTCAGTGTTTGTGAGGTATTAACTGGAAATGTTCTATATTTGTTAAGCACCTGTTTGGGTTTGTTTATTCTGATTTCCTGCCAAGGAGTGTATCATATAACTTAATTGTTTGCAGTTTAAAGTCTTGTTGCTTCTTTATCTGTTTAAAACTTTCATTTAAAGGCTCACTGCTGCTTTTCTGCTGTGATAAACATTTCTGCAGTTCTTTTCCTACCTAAGTAGTGTGGGTAGTTTTAGCATTGTCCATATTCAGGCTTGTGTTTTGGGCCTAGTTTTTTTTTTTTTTTTTTGTAGAGGCTGTGTGTCTGAGCACATGTTCCAAGCCATCTTAGTTTAACCAAAGCCATTCTTGCATTTCAGTGAGAGGGGAGTTTTTATGGTTATTGGCTGATTGGGGTTACCTGGACTATGGCTTGCAGTAAGCACTTCTTTGTTTCTTTTTAGCTTTTTTTTAAAATTGTTTCAGGTTTCAACTTTCTGTTACTTTTGAAGTTAACTGGTGAGTGTTTCTGCCTTTTCACACTGAGGTAATCAGAGGAAGGGCACTGAGCAAACCCTGATCTGCGATATATGACATTACGTATCCTGTTTTTTGCTTATTTTTATGAGTTATTTATAGCACTTTTATTGTCTGCTGCATACTTTCCTTGCTAGTTTCACTATGTGTGGGTATTAACTGGAAATCTGCTACATTTTTAAGCACCTGTTTGGGTTTGTTTGTTCTGATTTCCTGCCAAGGAGTGTATCATATAACTTGTTTGCAGTTAAAAGCATTCTCTAGACTCCTTGTTCCTTTATCTGTTTAAAACTTTCATTTAAAGGCTCACTGCTGCTTTCCTGCTGTGATAAGCAGTTTTGCTGTTTTTTTCATCTTAAGTAGTGTGGGTAGTTGTAGCATTGTCTAAATTCCGGCTTGTGTTTTGGGTCTAGTTATTTGTTTGTAGAGTCTGTGTGTCTGAGCACATGTTCCAAGCCATCTTTGTTTAGCCAAAGCGGTTCTTGCATTTCAGTCAGAAGGAGGTGTTTATGGTCATTGGCTGATTGGGGTTACCTTGAGTACAGCTTGTAGTAAGCACCTCACTGGTTCATTCAAGCTCTTTTTTAAAGTTGTTTCAGGTTTCAACTTTCTGTTACATAAGAAGTTAACTTGTGAGTGTTTCTGCCTTTTCACACTGAGCTAATCAAAGGAAGGGCACTAAGCAAACCCTGATCTGTGATATATAACATTAAGTATCCTGTTTCTTGCTTATTTTTACGAGATATTTATAGCACTTTTACATTCTGCTGCATACTTTTCCACTAGTTTCATTGTGCGTGTGTGCGTGTGTGCGTGTGTGTGTGTGTGTGTGTGTGTGGTATTAACAGGAAATTTTCTACATTTGTTTAGCACCTGTTTGGGTTTGTTTATTCTGATATCCTGCCAAGGAGTGTATCATATAACTTAATTGTTTGCAGTTAAAAGCATTCTCTAAAGTCTTGTTGCTCCTTTATCTGTTTAAAACTTTCATTTAAAGGCTCACTTCTGCTTTTCTGCTGTGATAAACATTTTTGCAGTGTTTTCCTACCTAAGTAGTGTGGGTAGTTGTAGCATTGTCCATATTCAGGCTTGTGTTTTGAACCTAGTTTTTTGTTTGTAGAGGCTGTGTGTCTGAGCTCATGTTCCAAGCCATCTTAGTTTAGCCAAAGCCATTCTAGCATTTCAGTGAGAGGAGAGTGTTTATGGTCATTAGCTGATTGTGGTTACCTGGACTACGGCTTGCAGTAAGCACCTCATTGTTTCCTTTGAGCTTTTTTTAAAGTTTTCAGGTTTCATCTTTCTGTTACTTAAGTTAACTGGTGAGTGATTCTGCCTTATCACACTGAGCTAATCAGAGGAAGGGCACTGAGCAAACCCTGATCTTCGATATATAATATTAAGTATCCTGTTTTTTGCTTATTTTTACGAGTTACTTATAGCACTTTTATTGTCTGCTGCATACTTCTCTAGCTAGTTTCACTGTGTGTGAGGTATTAACTGGACATTTGCTACATTTTTAAGCACTGGTTTGGGTTTTTGTTCTGATTTCCTGCCAAAGAGTGCATCATATAACTTATTTGTTTGCAGTTAAATGCATTTTCTAGAGTCTCTTTGCTCCTTTATCTGTTTAAAACTTTCATTTAAAGGCTTAATGTAGCTTTTTGCTGTGACAATGATTTTTGCAGTAGTTTAGCGAAAGATATTTTTGCATTTCAATGTGAGGGGAATGTTTATGGTCATTGGCTGATTATGGTTACCTAAACTACGGCTTGGAGTAAGCACCTCATTGGTTCTTTCAAGCTTTTTTTTAAAGTTGTTTCAGGTTTCAACTTTCTTTTACTTAATAAGTTAACTTATGAGTGTTTCTGCCTTTTCACACTAAGCTAATCAATGAAAGGGCACTGAGCAAACCCTGGTCTGCTATATATAACATTAAATATCCTGTTTCTTGCTTAATTTTATGAGTTATTTATAGCACTTTTACATTCTTCTGCATACTTTTCAACTAGTTTTAGTGTTTGTGAGGTATTAACTGGAAATGTTCTATATTTGTTAAGCACCTGTTTGGGTTTGTTTGTTCTGATTTCCTGCCAAGGAGTGTATCATATAACTTAATTGTTTGCCGTTTAAAGTCTTGTTGCTTCTTTATCTGTTTAAAACTTTCATTTAAAGGCTCACTGCTGCTTTTCTGCTGTGATAAACATTTCTGCAGTTCTTTTCCTACCTAAGTAGTGTGGGTAGTTTTAGCATTGTCCATATTCAGGCTTGTGTTTTGGGCCTAGTTTTTTTTTTTGTAGAGGCTGTGTGTCTGAGCACATGTTCCATGCCATCTTAGTTTAACCAAAGCCATTCTTGCATTTCAGTGAGAGGGGAGTTTTTATGGTTATTGGCTGATTGGGGTTACCTGGACTACGGCTTGCAGTAAGCACTTCATTGTTTCTTTTTAGCTTTTTTTTAAAGTTGTTTCAGGTTTCAACTTTCTGTTACTTTTGAAGTTAACTGGTGAGTGTTTCTGCCTTATCACACTGAGGTAATCAGAGGAAGGGCACTGAGCAAACCCTGATCTGCGATATATAACATTACGTATCCTGTTTTTTGCTTATTTTTATGAGTTATTTATAGCACTTTTATTGTCTGCTGCATACTTTCCTTGCTAGTTTCACTATGTGTGGGTATTAACTGGAAATCTGCTACATTTTTAAGCACCTGTTTGGGTTTGTTTGTTCTGATTTCCTGCCAAGGAGTGTATCATATAACTTGTTTGCAGTTAAAAGCATTCTCTAGACTCCTTGTTCCTTTATCTGTTTAAAACTTTCATTTAAAGGCTCACTACTGCTTTCCTGCTGCGATAAGCAGTTTTGCTGTTTTTTTCAGCCTAAGTAGTGTGGGTAGTTGTAGCATTGTCTAAATTCCGGCTTGTGTTTTGGGTCTAGTTGTTTGTTTGTAGAGTCTTTGTGTCTGAGCACATGTTCCAAGCCATCTTTGTTTAGCCAAAGCGGTTCTTGCATTTCAGTCAGAAGGGGGTGTTTATGGTCATTGGCTGATTGAGGTTACCTTGAGTACGGCTTGTAGTAAGCACCTCACTGGTTCATTCGAGCTTTTTTTTAAAGTTGTTTCAGGTTTCAACTTTCTGTTACTTAAGAAGTTAACGTGTGAGTGTTTCTGCCTTTTCACACTGAGCTAATCAAAGGAAGGGCACTAAGCAAACCCTGATCTGTGATATATAACATTAAGTATCCTGTTTCTTGCTTATTTTTACGAGATATTTATAGCACTTTTACATTCTGCTGCATACTTTTCCACTAGTTTCAGTGTGTGTGTGTGTGTGTGTGTGTGTGTGTGTGTGTGTGTGTGTGTGTGTGTGTGTGTGTGCGTGCGTGTGCGTGTGTGTGTATGTGTGTGTGTATGTGTGTGTGTATGTGTGTGTGTGTGTGTGTGTGTGTGTGTGTGTGTGCGTGTGTGGTATTAACTGGAAATTTTCTACATTTGTTTAGCACCTGTTTGGGTTTGTTTATTCTGATATCCTGCCAAGGAGTGCATCATATAACTTAATTGTTTGCAGTTAAAAGCATTCTCTAATGTCTTGTTGCTCCTTTATCTGTTTAAAACTTCCATTTAAAGGCTCACTTCTGCTTTTCTGCTGTGATAAACATTTCTGCAGTGTTTTCCTACCTAAGTAGTGTGGGTAGTTGTAGCATTGTCCATATTCAGGCTTGTGTTTTGGACCTAGTTTTTTGTTTGTAGAGGCTGTGTGTCTGAGCTCATGTTCCAAGCCATCTTCGTTTAGCCAAAGCCATTCTAGCATTTCAGTGAGAGGGGAGTGTTTATGGTCATTGGCTGATTGTGGTTACCTGGACTACAGCTTGCAGTAAGCACCTCATTGGTTCCTTTGAGCTTTTTTTTTAAGTTGTTTCAGGTTTCAACTTTTTGTTACTTAAGTTAACTGGTGAGTGATTCTACCTTATCACACTGAGCTAATCAGAGGAAGGGCACTGAGCAAACCCTGATCTTCGATATATAATATTAAGTATCCTGTTTTTTGCTTATTTTTATGAGTTATTTATAGCATTTTTACATTCTGCTGCATACTTTGCAACTAGTTTCAGTGTTTGTGAGGTATTAACTGGAAATTTTCTATATTTGTTAAGCACCTGTTTGGGTTTGTTTGTTCTGATTTCCTGCCAAGGAGTGTATCATATAACTTAATTGTTTGCAGTTTAAAGTCTTGTTGCTTCTTTATCTGTTTAAAACTTTCATTTAAAGGTTCACTGCTGCTTTTCTGCTGTGATAAACATTTCTGCAGTACTTTTCCTACCTAAGTAGTGTGGGTAGTTTTAGCATTGTCCATATTCAGGCTTGTGTTTTGGGCCTAGTTTTTTTTTGTAGAGGCTGTGTGTCTGAGCACATGTTCCAAGCCATCTTAGTTTAGCCAAAGCCATTCTTGCATTTCAGTGAGAGGGGAGTTTTTATGGTTATTGGCTGATTGGGGTTACCTGGACTTCGGCTTGCAGTAAGCACTTCATTGTTTCTTTTTAGCTTTTTTTTTTAAGTTGTTTCAGGTTTCAACTTTCTGTTACTTTTGAAGTTAACTGGTGAGTGTTTCTGTCTTATCACACTGAGGTAATCAAATGAAGGGCACTGAGCAAACCCTGATCTGCGATATTTAACATTACGTATCCTGTTTTTTGCTTATTTTTATGAGTTATTTATAGCACTTTTATTGTCTGCTGCATACTTTTCTTGCTAGTATCACTATGTGTGGGTATTAACTGGAAATTTGCTACATTTGTAAGCATATGTTTGGGTTTGTTTGTTCTGATTTCCTGCCAAGGAGTGTATCATGTAACTTGTTTGCAGTTAAAAGCATTCTCTAGTCCCTTTATCTGTTTAAAACTTTCATTTAAAGGCTCACTGCTGCTTTTCTGCTGCGATAAGCATTTTTGCAGTTTTTTTTTCAGCCTAAGTAGTGTGGGTAGTTGTAGCATTGTCTAAATTCCGGCTTGTGTTTTGGGCCTAGTTGTTTGTTTGTAGAGTCTGTGTGTCTGAGCACATGTTCCAAGCCATCTTTGTTTAGCCAAAGTGGTTCTTGCATTTCTGTCAGAAGGGAGTGTTTATGGTCATTGGCTGATTGGGGTTACCTGGAGTATGACTTGTAGTAAGCACATCATTGGTTATTTCGAGCTTTTTTTAAAGTTGTTTCACATTTCAACTTTCTATTACTTAAGTAGTTAACTTGTGAGTGTTTCTGCCTTTTTACACTGAGCTAATCAAATGAAGGGAACTGAGCAAACCCTGATCTGCGATATATAACATTAAGTATCCTGTTTCTTGCTTATTTTTATGAGTTATTTGTATCACTTTTACTGTCTGCTGATTCTTTTCTAGCTAGTTTCCCTATGTGTAAGGTATTAACTGGAAATTTTCTACATTTGTTAAGCACTGGTTTGGGTTTGTTTGTTCTGATTTCCTGCCAAGGAGTGTATCATATAACTTAATTGATTGCAGTTAAAAGCATTCAGTAAAGTCTCATTGCTCCTTTATCTGTTTAAAACTTTTATTTAAAGGCCCACTGCTGCTTTTCTCAGTGATAAACCTTTCTGCAGTTTTTTCCTACCTAAGTATTATGGGTAGTTGTAGCATTGTCCATATTCTGGCTTGTGTTTTTGGCCTAGTTGTAGAGGCTGTGTGTTTGAGCACATGTTCCAAACCATCTTAGTTTAGCCAAAGCAGTTTTTGCATTTCAGTGAGAGGGGAGTGTTTATGGTCATTAGCTGATTGAGGTTACCTGGACTACGGCTTGCAGTAAGCATCTTATTGGTTCTTTTGAGCTTTTTTTAAAGTTGCTTCAGGTTTCAACTTTCTGTTATTTAAGAAGCTAACTTGTATTTGTTTCTGCCTTATCACACTGAGCTAATAAGAGGAAGGGCACTGAGCAAACACTGAACTGCGATATATATCCTGTTTTTTTGCTTATTTTTACGAGTTATTTATAGCACTTTTGTTGCCTGCTGAATACTTTTCTAGCTTGTTTTACTGTGTGTGAAGTATTAACTGGACATTTTCTACATTTGTTAAGGACCTATTTCAGTTTGTTTGTTCTACTTTCCTGCCAAGGAGTGTATCATTATTAGTTTTCAGTTAAAAGCATTCTTTGGAGTCTCCTTGCTACTTTCTCTGTTTAAAACTTTCATTTAAAGGCTCACTGCTGCTTTTATCCTGTGATAAACATTTCTGCAGTTTTTTTTCTACCTAAGTAGTTTGGGAAGTTGTAACATTGTCCACATTCATGCATGTGTTTTGGGCGTAGTTGTTTGTTGTAGAGGCTGTGTGTCTGACCACATGTTCCAGGCCATATTTGTTTAGCTAAAGCTATTTTTACATTTCAGTGAGAGGGGAATGTTTATGGTCATTGGCTGATTGGGGTTACCTAGACTATGGCTTGGAGTAAGCACCTCGTAGGTTCTTTCAAGTTTTTTTAAAGTTGTTTCAGGTTTCAACTTTCTATTACTTAAGAAGTTAACTTGTGAGTGTTTCTGCAATTTCACACTGAGCTAATTGAAGGAAGGGCACTGAGGAAAACCCTGGTCTGCTATATATAACATTAACTATCCTGTTTTTTGACTATTTGTATGAGTTATTTATAGCACTTTTACATTCTGCTGCATAATTTTTCAACTAGTTTCAGTGTGTGTGAGGTATTAACTGGAAATTTTCTACATTTGTTAAGCACCTGTTTGGGTTTGTTTGTTCTGATTTCCTGCCAAGGAGTGTATAATATAACTTAATTGTTTGCAGTTAAAAGCATTTTTTACAGTCTTGTTGCTTCTTTATCTGTTTAGAACATTCATTTAAGGCTTACTGCTGCTTTTCTGCTGCAATAAACATTTTTGCAGTTTATTTTCTGCCTAAGTAGTGTTGGTAGTTGTAGCATTGTCTATACTCAGGCTTGTGTTGTGGGCCTAGTTGTTTCTTTGTAGAGGCTGTGTGTCGGAGCACATGTTCCAGGCCATCTTAGTTTAGCCAAAGTCATTCTGTCATTTCAGTCAGAAGGGAGTACTTATGCTCATTGGCTTATTGGGGTTACTGGGACTACTGCTTGCAAAAAGCACCTCATTAGTTCTTTTGAGCTTTTTATAAAGTTGTTTCAGGTTTCAACTTTCTATTATTTAAGAAGCTAGCTTGTATGTGTTTCTGTCTTATCACACTGAGCTAATCAGAGGAGGGGGACTGAGCAAACCCTGATCTGCGATATATATATAATATTAAGTATCCTGTTTTTTGCTTAGTTTTACGAGTTATTTATAGCACTTTTATTATCTGCTGCATACTTCTCTAGCTAGTTTCACTGTGTATGAGGTATTAACTTAAAATTTTCTACATTTTTTAAAGCACCGTTTTGGGTTTGTTTGTTCTTATTTCCTACCAAGGAATGTATCATATAACTTGTTTGCAGTTAAAAGCCTTCTCTAGAGTCTTGTTGCTCCTTTTTCTGTTTAAAACTTTAATTTAATGGCTCACTGCTGCCTTTCTGCTTTGATAAACATTTCTGCAGTTTTTTTTCTACCTAAGTAGTGCGGGTAGTTGAAGCATTGTAAAACACAAATAAACAAAAAACTGAACTAAAACAAAAATTTCTTAAAAACAGAACAACTAACTGAGTGTTTGTATAATGCATTGGTTTCGTCTCTATTGCGAATGCTGTAAAGGTGCTCCCTAATACGAGTTTTTAAACATCTGGTAGTCATGCCGATGTAAAAGGCAGGACAAACAGAACACATGCTAATATAAACAACACCTTTGGTGTTGCAATTGACAAAACCTGGCACACCTATAGTTCTCTCCAAAGTATCAATGTTAATGTACGGACCTTCAGAAATGTATCGACACATGTTGCACTGATGACAGCAGTGCATACCTTTTTTGTCAGTTGTAATAACAGTATTTTCATTGTCATTAAATTCCAAAGCCTTTTTCAAACTAAGATTATTCTTTGAAACAAAAAAAGGTTTGTCACCCAAAACATTGTATAAATCAGAATTACCCCTGATGATTCTCCAGTTTCTAACTAACGTTTGCTGGATTCGCTGACTATCAACTGTCATGTCAAGAGCACAAATCAAGTTAGTGTCAACGCTTTTGTTGGAGGAAACAGTGTTAGGACCTAAAGTCTCTTTGGAAATATAATCCAACAGAGGCTGATAAACGCTTAAACGTTTGTTCATAATCTCTTCACTGGTTTTATCTAAATCCAGTTTGTAATACCCTCGGTCAATAAACAAATTGGTAATAAATTCAAACTCACTAATTAAATCACAATTCTTAGAGGTCATACGACTAGCTCTAATGAACTGCCCTCTAGGAATGTTCTTAATAATGTGCCTGGGATGGTTACTAGAATGGTGTAAGTAACTGTTAGTGAACGTCGCTTTGCGGTAAATACGACTATGAAACCTCATGTCATCATCATCCCACCAAAGCAAGACATCCAAAAAATTAACTTTTAGTCCAACACAACCTTTGGTGAATTTTAAATAACTAGACAATGAATTAACTTCTAAAAGAAATAAATCAACAATTTTTGAATCACCTTCGATAATAAAAAACAAATCGTCTACAAAACGACAGAAAAAAGAGATGTTAAACTTGTTGCTCAAATAGGGTATAAATTCAAATTCCCACCATGCCATAACCAAATTGGCATAGGCAGGTGCTGCAGGGGACCCCATGGCAACTCCTCTCTTTTGCTTATAATAGGTCTTGTCAAAAAGAAAAAAATTGTTGTCTAAAACTATATCCAAAAAACCACAAATGGTAGAAATAGCATTATTGCTGAGCCCATTGTTTTTCTTAGATAAAAAACAGCGTACAGCTTCAACACCATCATTGTGAGGTATACAAGTGTATAGTGATACAACGTCAATGGTGAAAATAGTATGCTTCTGAGGATTAAAAACTCCACTCTGTGCATACAAGTTTAATTTGTTCAAAAAATGCCAAGAGTCTCTAATATAAGAGACATCATTGGCCAAAACAGGTCCTAAAATAGCATCAATAACAAGAGAAATACCCTCAGTAACAGAATGTGGTGAAGAAACAATGGGCCTAAAGGGAGGATTAAATAAACACTTGTGAGTTTTTGGAATTCCAAAAATAACTCCAATCCTAGGTTCCTGTACAGTGCAAAAATCAAAAACTTCATAATTGATATCACCAGACATAAGAGCCTCATATAAAAAAGAATGAATCAAACGTTGTTTGTATAGAATTTGATGAAAACTAATAGTTTCATACTCTTCTAAATTACTTAAAATTTCCAGCATTTTGCTTTTATAAGTTTCCTGCTCCATAATGACAATGTTGCCACCCTTATCACTTTTCATGAACCTAAGGTTCCTGTTTAACATCTTAAGGTTGTTAAATGCTCTCCTTTCATCATCATTTAAATTGCTAAAAGTATTTGATCTACGTTGTAGCATCTGCCCAATGTCCTGAATACATAATTCCTCAAACACTCTGATGGTATGATGTAATTGAGGGGTATAACAAGAAGGTTTAACCAAACATTTGTTCTTAACAGAAACATCATTCATTAAAAAAAACTTCTCAAAAGCCGACTTCACACTTCTAAAAACTAGTGTGGTCTCCTTTAAGGCCCCTGAGCCAGTGGTAAACATTACTCAAACCGCTGAATCACTTACAAATGCCTTCTACCAGCACCTACAGGACTGCAAGAATCATGCAATCCCAAACAAAACTAAGACTCTTTGTACCAAAGGCAAGCGTCCAGTCTGGTGGACCCCAGCCATAAACAAGCTCTACAACAAAAGGAGGAAGCTACTACAAGATAGAGCAAAATCCTTGAAAGGTAAGACACCTTTGACCATTATAAGTAAAAAACTAAGAGCTCTCATAAAATCATCCAAGGCAAATTTTGAGAGAAAAATCGCCAAGGATTCAAAAGACAATCATAAGGCCTTCTTTAGCTATGTTAGAAACCTAGGAGGAAACTCCCAGATATGCTCAGAATTAGTTCAAAATGATGTGAAGATTACTGAACCTACACACATTGCCAACATACTGGCTGACAGGTTCAGTGCAAACTTCTCCCCTCCCCCAAAAGGAGAGATATCTATACCAGAGGATTGTAGCCCCCAAACATCTCCAACGCCCAGGTGAGAACTGCTCTCCAAAGCAAAAAACACAGCATCCATGGGACCGGATGGTGTCCCCGGCTGTGTGCTCCATGAACTCAATGAGGAATTAAACCCGCATGTTAGGACAGCTGTTTAATCTTAGCCTCACCTCAGGATACGTACCCAAGGAGTGGCGCACGGCGACTGTGGTCCCACTTCACAAGGGCGGTGCCTCCACCGACCCTGGAAATTACCGTCCCATTAGCTTGACAAGCCTTATCTGCAAAGCCATGGAGAGGATCATAATGGAACTCATAAATAAAGACATAGGGAACTTCAGACTTTGGATCCAACCCAGTTTGGCTTTGTCAAAGGCAGATCATGCCTTTTAAACTTGGTTGACTTTTTCGAGACAGTCACCAAGGCCATTGATGAGGGAAAGGCAGTCCATACAGCCTACCTTGACCTGGCAAAGGCCTTCGACACAATACCCCACTCAGGTATTATCAAAAAACTCATCAGCTTGAATGTAAACCCATACATCACAAGATGGGTTGCAAACTGGCTAAGTGACAGAACCCACAGGGTCAGAGTTGCTGGAGCCATGTCAGACTCAAAGCCTGTCACAAGTGGTGTCCCACAGGGCTCAGTCCTGGGTCCACTCTTGTTCGGCATCTACTTTTCTGAAGTACAAGCAAACACAGGAGGGTTATGGCCAGGGTTGCCAGATTTCCAGCAACCCAGGTAGGGACAAAAAAAAAATAGAAGGTCTCTCACGAAGTGAAGACCAAAAAAAAAAAAAAAGGTCTTCGCCAACTGAAGACCAAAAAAAAAAAAAAAAAAAAAAAAGGGCTTTCATACATAAATAATTGATAAGGACTGCATACTGCATGTAGTCGCTGTTTTTAATGACATATATTACTCAAGCCAAATATGCAAATAAGTACATACATACAGTTATTATGCATTACAACATTACAAACAGTAATCTTGGTGTTGAATATGTAGAATTGGAATACAATTTTCAACCATTCAGCAATTCCAGTCGACAATAAAGAACATTTTTCACACATGACAGATGAAAGCGCTTAACCCTGTGTAAGAGCTCCAGTGTTATTCATTTTTATGTAAATAAAAACTTTGTTTTGTCGGTATCCAAGGACTCGAGTGTTGGGGAGTTTATCATCTGCTGTTTTTGGATTGTAACATTACAAACAGTCACATATTAGATACCTTCGAAACATTTTAGTTAAATTCTAATTAGAAACATGTATAATCAAACCACATACATGGAATTAACTACATATACATAATAGTCACACAGTAACAATAATAATAACAATAGTACACTTTGAACATTTGCAGGAATCACAGTTATTATGCATTGCAAACAGTCACATATTCATTAGATACATTGTAAACATTGTAGTTGCATTCTAATTATAAACATGTATAATCAAACCTCATACGAATTAACTACATACACAGAATACTCACACAATAATAATGACAGCAATAACAGCAATACCGTAGTCCACCTTTGAATGAATATTTTGATTTAAATTCACAAAGTTATATAATAACAGCTTTATTACAAGTACTTTTCACAGCTTTTAGCTTGTTTCAAAATATATTCACCATCTTTAGTCGATAAAAATTTTCTAAAGTCTTTACAAGTGTAATTAAAATTTTGTTTGACCATTAATTCAGCTTCCACAGTCTCTAACAACAATCTGTTTCTCTCCTTTCTCCAGGCTGCACTCATTAGACTAAATATTCTCTCACAAATTGCATTGGAATGTGGAATTGAGAGTATGTGGGCCACAATTTTGTACAAATTACTGCAAGCAGGATGATCTTTAAAAAATATTATCCATTTCTCATCTATTGTTTTTTTCTCATTTGCTTCAGTCATACTCAGTACAAACTTGTTTAATAAACAGACATCTTCATATAGAAGGTCAGTATTGCAAGTAATATTAAACAATTTTGTTAATTCTTCAATTGACGGAATTGATTTTACATTTGGTTTTAAGGATAAGACATTAATGCATTGAAATTTGTTACTTTCAAAGACAAACCATTTCTGTAGGTATTTTATCGCTGTGTCAAAAATGTCTGTCGTCATTTTTGAAACGGGATTTTTGATGTCATCACTGCATTTTAGTAACATTGTTCTAGCAATGCTTCCATAAAAGGCATCATTTTTTTGACTGAGTGACTGCAATACGCCATTCATTATTTCAAAAACATCAATTATTAAAACATCATTGCTTTGAAGTTTTGTTAACGATTCTGAATAATACTGCATGCATTTGCAACAAACCCCAGGTATGCTAATGCCAATTCATCACTGAAAAACAATTCAAGAATTTCAGATTTGGATTTTGACTCAGAAAGTACAATCGTATTGGCTCAAAATTTGTTATTAACCGCTCAATTGCGGGCATCAAAGTGAGCCATCGAGTCGGCACATGGCATAACATTTCAGACCACTCTACTTCTAGCCATTCAATAATTCTTTCAGTTGTACGACTCTTTTGTTGACTAACTAAATTCATTATAAATTTTTATAACGATGGACTCTATATCAAAAGTTAAAGTTTGTGCAGCTTTTTTAGCAGTATTATGTAGTATGTGACAATTACACCCAATTCCAATTATATTTGAATTAAGGTCTTTAATTCTGTAAAGACGCTTTGTTTTTTACCAAAATTGACGTTAGCATTGTCGGCGCAGAAAGCTGTTACATTTTGTATTTTTAAATTATTATCTTTTAAAGCCGTTGTTATAGAATCTGCTATACTAACTGATGTCTCACTTTCCAGTGAGTAGAAGGTTAATAATTTTGTTTGAATGCCCTGTTCTTTGTGAAAATACCGAACAATTAATGGGAAGGTTTTTATATTGCCTTTATTTGACGCGTCGGTACTCACAGAAAATGGCTGGTCATCTTGCAATTCTTTCAAAATAATTCTTTTTGATTCAGGTGCAAGCACGGGTAATAATTTTTGTTGCTTTAGTTCTACCACAACAATATTTTTTTGATATTGTTGAATCTGGGAACAAACAAGAAAAGAGCAATCCTGCACAGTCACTGGAAATGTAACTGTGTGAATGCTTCACAGTGTGAAAACAAAAGCTGTTTCTGCAGCAATAATATCATCTTCTTCCTTTGAATTTTTGTCATGAAAAATGTTGTTATTTTGGTGGACGCCGAAGCTGATGAAATATTGTTGGTGTGCAGTAGACTTCATATGTCGCTTGATGTCATTTTCACCACCATGTCCAATTGAAAATGACGTATTATTGCACATCGAGCATATAGCATATCCTTCTCGTCCTTCTCGTAACCAGGAATATTTTTTCATCCAATCAGTGTTGAATTTCACAAGCCTTTTTATTTTCTTTGAAGGAGTATTATCAACATCTTCAGAAGTACTCATCTATAGAATGATGAAAAGTTTTTACATGTTAAGATATTTTTAATAGAATGTAGAAATCAACTATGAACAAGCAAGAAATGCCAGGCTGGGTCTTGTAAACTCAACAAAAAAGTTGTAAAATAAAACCACTAAGAACAGAGACAGAGTCCGACTCCAAGTTGATTTCACTTTAGTGGAGTTAAACTGCAATAGTCGCTATTCGATGTTTCTTAATGTAAAACTGGTTTTGAGAGCTCAAGTGTAGTACCAGATGCTTTACAACAAAAGACAGAACTCCTGCAGTAAGATGATCATTAGAAATAAGTTCATAGACTTCTGCATAGAAAACCTTTGCATAACCCAAAAGTTTTTGCAATATCAGAGGAGGTTAGGATGTACCGACGGTACCTCACCAGATTTGTATAACTGGAGCTGTAAACACCCTAGAGGTTTCCAACAAAGAGAATTCTACATTTAAAATCTTTAAGCTACCAGAAAAGACTAAAAGCACTGACTCCCTGGCCTTGAGTGTCTTACAGACTCTTCAGAGGAAATCAATACCTTGCCTTCCACACAGTCAGGCGACCCAGCAGTCAAAGACCTTTTGTACCTTCACAAATCAAACAATCCCAAAAATATCAGATCATCAGATCTAAACCAGCTTTAACAGAGCAGTAACACAAGGTGGAGAGACAAATTAGTTACTCAGAATTTTCAAAACCTCTGGAATAGACTCGCTCTTCATATAAATCAGTTTAACACACCACCTTCTTTCAAATGGGACCTGGATAATTCAATAAGTATTCATAAATTCAACCTAGGCATGACTGGCACAAGACAACCCTCCTCGAAAAGGGTACACAACTTACAACAATCTATGGTGGGGAACTGACACGGCATAATGGTGCAAGAGTATGTAAGACTCAGTAGCCTTAAACTTCTTGTGATAACAATAAATGCACTTAAATGGGGAAGACATCCCTGATCACTATCAGCAAGAAACTTTATTCTCTTGTAAAATCATCCAAGGCTAGCTTCAAAAGAAAAATCGCCATGGACTCCAAAGATAACCACAAGGCATTCTTTAGCTATGTCAAGAATCTAAGTGGCAATTCTCAGATTTTCTCAGAGTTGGTGTTGGTGCTGAGAAATACACTGAACCGACCGATATAGCCAACATCTTGGCATACAGGTTCAGTGCAAACTTCACCCTCTCACCCCCAAAAGGGCCCATAACTATACCAGAAGAATGCAGTGCCCTGAAATCACAGACACTCAGGTTAAAACAGCCCTCTCCAAAGCCAAAAACACAGCATCAATGGGACTGGATGGTGTCCCAGGCTGCGCCACCTCCTATCCTACACAAGCTCAAAGATGAACTAACCTCTCATCTAAACACACTGTTTAAACTCAGCCTCTCCACAGGCTGCATGCCCACAGAGTGGTGCACAGCAATGGTTATTCCGCTCCACAAAGTTGGAGCCACTGCAACAGAACCTGGGAACTATCGCCCTATAAGCCTGACTAGCTTGGTATGCAAAGCTATGGAGTGCATCATCATGGATCTCAGTAACAGAGACATTGGGAACCTCCAAACACTGGACCCTACCCATTTTGTCTTTGTTAAAGGCAGATCATGCCTCAGCCTCCTAAACCTGGTGGACTTCTTTGAGACAGTTACCAAGGCTATAGATGAGGGAAGGTGGCCCACACAGCCTACCTAGAGCTCACAAAGGCTTTTGACACCATTCCCCACTCAGGTATTTTATAGACAAGCTCACCAGCCTGAACATAAACCCTTGGAGCTAGGTCTGACTCTAAAGCGGTTACAAGTGGCATGTATGTCACCTCTTCTGTTTGGTCCTTCATAATTTACCTTCTTCTTCTTCTTCGGCTTTTCCCGGTTAGTCGCCACAGCGGATCACATGTCCGCTCATGATTGGCAGTGGAGTTTTACGGTGTCGAGTTGCCAGTCCAGCACACTCACACACACACACACACACACACACACACACACACACACACACACACACACACACACACACACCTAGGGCCAATTTAGAGTGTCCAATCCACCTATAGCATGATGTCTTTGGGATGTGGGAGGAAACCAAAGCACCTGGAGGAAACCCACGTGACCACAGGGAGGACATGCAGACTCTGCACAGAAGGCACCCCAACCGAGGATCGAACCAGGGAACCTCTTGCTGTGAGGTGACAATGCTAACCTCTACATCACCGTGGCCACCACCGGTCCTTTGTAATTTACCATTGAGGCAAAGCCTGTGCACATCTGCCAGTACTCTTACACTGGAAGACATCACAGATTGTTACTGGATGTACAGTGCTTAACTTGTACAGGAAGCACAATATGCTAAAGTTTTCTTCTTACCTTAGGATGTTGACCTGTGCCTAATTTTAGGAATTTCACCTGGGATATATATACCTAGCATCATCCGTGATGGAGATTCAACTTGTGGTGGACAGGGCTCATCCTGTGCCATCACCAGTTTGAAGAGAGCTTTTTTCATGCATATTAATCCCTTCTCCATGTCCACTCTCTGATACCTGAGAGATGCTAACTGAATGTGGAATAGGACAATGCATTCTGCCTGCATCTTAGTGTTGGTTACAGTTTGTCAATATTTCTAAAACAAAACTGTAAATATACTTAGCCTAATACAATTATCTGTTCTTGTTAGAAAGCAAGACAACCATCTTCAGTTTATTTAACATTTGTTGACTGGGAAATTCTGACTAGGACATAGCCTATTTTCAGAGAAATGGTCCAGATGCATGTATTTGGAATGTGGGAGTGTGGGAGAAAACCAGAGTACCTGGAGGAAACTCACACAAACGCAGCGAGGACATGCAGACTCCTCACAGAAGGCATCCCAGATTCCCAGCTGAGAATCAAACTGGAGAACTTCTTGCTGTGAGGCAACAATGTTAACCACTACATCACTGTGCCATGCCATCCAATATGTAGGAGATTTGCTCTAGCTTTGAAAGTTGTTTAGAATTATGAAATATGCTTATGGAGGTTGTTGCAAGTATAAAACTATATTCTGCTGAGACTAGAGTAGCTCATCCATGATTCATTATCTTTACTACTTTAAATAAGGATTTAATTTGCACCATACGGCTGTTTTGTGAATTCTTACATGAGTCTGTGTTTTCACAATTGTTACAGAGCCTCAGGGGCACACAGTGTCAGCAGCAATTTTATGAATTGGATATGTCTTTACTGGAATTTAGGTTTACAGATGAATGCCCAGAGATTAAGTTCTATTGTTTCCATGTTTTCATTTGTAATCTTGAAAATGTTCTTGTGGTAATACAATGTTCTTTTGAAGATTTCTGTTTCTGATTTTGATGGTGCTGTAGGAGTGTACTGCTTAACATTTTGATAAAATTACATGTTACGTAAGAGACCTAGGGCATCTGTGTTTAATTAAAGTCACGCTAGTAAAACTTTAAACTAGCTCCAAATCTGTCAGAGAGTCATCTGTCCACACTGAGTCAGTACGTGCTTGTCCTAACAGCAGCTTACTTTCTACATTACAAACTTTTTAAAGTCTTTTTCCATCTTGGCTGGGCTTTATTAACACATGTACTGAAGTTATACACTCTCCTGGTGACAGCTAACAATCAAGTTTTGAGTGCAGAAAATAACACCAAAGCAATGGCTGAACTCAAGGTAAGTAGTTTAATTTATTATTATACAACTTTGGTTATGGTGTACTAGTTAGTCCATTTATTTTAGATTTTATATTGTTATAACCTCAGGCTCCTAAAAGCAGATTTGCATGCACTGCAATGAAATTGCTCACGTCACTAAATATTCAAAGCATACATAGCATATAGCTTCTAAAATATTTCAGAAGCATGTTTACATTTTAGAGTATGTATTTGTTTTCTGCATACTATGCACTATTTAAATTCCTTGTATGTGCATTTCTAGAAAAACACTTGCAGAACTTGGCCTTATCAGGGTTAACAGTATTTCAAAGGGCGTTCCTGAGCCAGCCAATTGGATGTTTTCCTTCACAGCTGCCCAGTTGTGCAATTATATGAAAAACTGAGAACAGTTTTGTATGCTAATCATTCATAGCAAGAGAGATAGCTGCATTAATGAATGCATTGCATCTAGAATTACTTTCAAATTTTTATCATTTACCACCCTAGCTCAAAATATACAGACAACACTAGTAGTATAACTGCAGCTTGTAAATGTTAGGCTTTGAACATTTTTTTTAAATCAGCATTGTTTTGGTAAAAGCTGTACTCCATATGTTTATAGTCAGAATCTCAGATATCCTGTACCAAGCATAAAAATCACATGACTGTCACTAAGATAATAAATCTCTCATTTCCCAGTACAGTTCATTGTCTATTTTTTAAATTTATAAAGATGGTTTTCCTGTCTCATTACTGACTACAGTTAGTCAGGCATATTTTTTGTGTGTGTGTGTGTGTGTGTATGTTCTGTGAACTAGTTGATTTTATGGACCATTTAAGTACCTTTCACAGGGTAAGACTTGGAAGCACAAATAAGTCATTTCATTTACTTAGAGTTGAACACAATCTAAGTGAAAGCTAAAGATCTAATGAGATTCAATTTGGCCCACTGGGACGAGACGACGACAAGTGTCACCTCTCTCTCACACACTCACTTCATACATTTTGTATATGTGAGTCTGCTCTCTGCTGCCAATGCGCAGCTCAATAATATATTAAGAATATCAAGCAAGTTAACTCACTGTGAATTTTGTGAAAGTGTAGCTGCTTTGCTCACTCAGTAGTCGTCGTTGCAACTTGCTAGTAGAGTAGACACATTGGCATCATCGATCATTCGCAGTCTCGTCGCTACGCAGTACGCTGACACAGCAGAGCAGTCGCAGTCAGAAGAGCCCTTAATCACGCCCTCCCAGTCTCCCACGCACAGGATGACGAAAAAAAGGGTACGTATATACGTACAACTTCAAGACACAGCCAGGAAGTAACACACACACTTCTCCGCCGCCGTCGGGATTTGTACAGCTTAAACGGGACCCGGGATTTCTGCGGTGAACTCGGGATAATCCCGCTGAAATAGGGACGTCTGGCAACCCTGGTTATGGCTGACAAAGTTCGCAGATGACTGCAAACTGGGCGCCATAGTCGAAAACACATCTGACACAGATATCCTTCAGAAGGGCCTCACAGAAACGGATAACTGGTGCCAGAGCCATGGCCTAAAGTTAAATGCCAAGAAATGCATAGTCATACCCTTCGGGAAAAACAAGGTTACCCCTAGCTACCATATAGGTGGCAATCCACTGAGCACAGAAGAAGTCATCAGGGATCTGGGGACCCAGGTTGACAGTAGCCTTTCGTTTGACACTCATGTTGCTAAAGTAGTTAGGAAAACCTTCTACATTGCCCACCTGATCATGAAGGGATTCACATCTAGATCAAGGAGGTCATCGCCCCTGTACTCATCACTCATTAGACCTATGATTGAGTACAATGCCCCATTCGGAATGTATCTGACCAGATACCTGCAGCAGCTGGAAAGGCCCCAAAAGTTCCTCACCAAAAGGATAAAGGGTCTTAAAATATGTCTTATGCTGCCCGACTGAAAGAACTCCAGCTCTATTCAGTCTCATACCGCTTGCTCAGAGGTGACCTGTGCCTGACATATAAGGCCATGTCAAACCCTGATTTGATGAATATGCTTCACCTCAAAAAATCTAGATCCCTCAGAACCACAAGGGCAGGAGACTTAAACCTTGACACGGTTATTAATAGAACATGCTGGAGGGACAGATTCATCACCCAGAGACTCCCTATGCTGTGGAACAAAATCCCGGTACATGTGAGGCAGAGCACCTCGCTGGCCTTGTTCAAGAGGAATCTTGACCAATGGATGGGGGGTCGCAGATATACCCCAGGGATTACTTCAGTGTCACTGCTTGACAGAGGCACAGCAAAATAATAGGCATAGTTTTATTCAAACTAAAGGGGTGGCGAAAGCCAAATAACTATGGGCTAGGCTTATAAATGCCCTTGGGCAGATAGCCTAGTATGAACCTATGAACCTATGAACCTATGAAATAAAATAAATTCAGCTTCCTGGTATACTTCTTAATGTCAACGACAGTTTTACTGAAGTTGGCTCTTGAACTAGGAACAAAATTTAACCCATATCTGAGAATTTTTAACTCAGTTTCAGAAAAACAGTGATTACTTAAATTGATTACACTAAAATTGTCCATGGTATGATCTATGTCTCGTCCCCTGAAGAGTTGGAAGCCAGAAAAGTCCGGCTTCTCGTGAGGACAGTTTTCTTGTTGCAATAGTTCTTTTTGTTGAAAAACGAAGAGGAAGAACTATTGGAAGAAATGGTAGGAGTAGTCCCAACTTTGGTCTTACTATTGACGAGATTGTCATTATTAGTGTTACTGGAAGAATTACATTCATTTACTTCCAAATGTTCAACATTAGTTTCAACATCAGTATTGTGATTAACTATTAAACAGTCACCATGGTCAGTGATAGCAGCAGGAAAAGAAGAGGTGTCCTGATCAATTACACTCCTGCTGGGAGCATGTTGGCCAGCAGGGCGGGACCTAGAAGCAACTGAACTATAAGTCCGTTTACCAATGTTATCTAAATTTAGTCCTTTGTCACTGTTACCTCTATAATGATTAACATTATAACCCTTGTTAACAAAATTGTCGTAAGCCGTCTTGCTTTGGTATGAAGTAATGTCCCGCGCCCTAAATTTAGTCCTTTGTCACTGTTACCTCTATAATGATTAACATTATAACCCTTGTTAACAAAATTGTCGTAAGCCGTCTTGCTTTGGTATGAAGTAATGTCCCGCGCCAATTTTGACTGCTTCCGCCCAATAACTTCCATAGAATGTTGTTCAACTTCATCCATTAAACAGTCAAAAAACTCAGTAAATGCGTCGTCGGAAAACATAGCCTTCAGACTAGATTCAGTGCTGACAATCTCGTCTTTTAATAAACTCATTTTAGCATGGTTATTGTCAATAAGCAATTTTAAAAGGCGCAAACCAGCATCATTAAAGAAAGCAACCAAAGTGTCAAACAATGGATGCTCTGCATAAACACCGTTGGGACATTTAAAAAATCTAAGTCCCTTTGGGACAATATTCAGCTCAATACAGCATAAGAAATAACTGTTCTCCAAATCTAGAGAACGATACCTTTTTAACAGTCTTACCAGTTGCTCACATTTCTTACTCACTTCAACGGTGTTCAGATTTTTACGATAGCTTCCTAAATTACTGAAAGGATTGTCGGAACACTCAAAAAAATGTTCAACAGTCTTATGGCAAGCAACCTTACCAATGTTGTTACAACGACTGGAACGTAATTTAGCTGAACCAAATTCATTGCCCAAACCGACTGTGTTTTCCAAATCAATGACGGTATCCATCTCGTCGTACAATTCAACAGGACTAGAGGCATTCGCCACAACTCTGACGTCACGTCGGCACTCACAATCATGCTCACCGACTTTGGATACCAGAAATTTCAAAGAGTTCTGTATGTCAACCAATGTAGCAACCAATAAATTATTCACATTAACAGCATCCGATGTCAGTGTAGAATGAATGGATAAACCAAGTAGTGGATCCTCAGCTGCCTCGGCCATGGCACAACCACGCAAATAAAACACAAATAAACAAAAAACCGAACTAAAACAAAAAGAAATACCACGGTCAAGGAGGCAGTAGGAAAAAATCCAAGGCAATAGCGTACACCAGTTTATTGTCCGCTTTCGTCGATAGACTTCATCAGAATAAAAAAATACTTCACAAAACAGCATATAAATAGCATATCCAATCACTAATTAATTAAACAATCAACAAATCTAATTGGAAGGTATGCACTGCTGTCATCAGTGCAACATGTGTCGATACATTTCTGAAGGTCCGTACATTAACACTGATACTTTGGAGAGAACTATAGGTGTGCCAGGTTTTGTCAATTGCAACACCAAAGGTGTTGTTTATATTAGCATGTGTTCTGTTTGTCCTGCCTTTTACATCATCATGACTACCAGATGTTTAAAAACTCGTATTAGGGAGCACCTTTACAGCATTCGCAATAGAGACGAAACCAATGCATTATACAAACACTCAGTTAGTTGTTCTGTTTTTAAGAAATTTTTGTTTTCTGTTTTGGAAGTTGCTCGTTTTGACTTAAGAGGGGGGGATTTTAAAAATTATTTGGAACAACGAGAGACTCTCTGGCAAATTGGGTTAAAATCTGATGTTTTTCCAGGTTTGAACGATGCCATTAATGTTAAATGTTTTTTAAAGTATAGAGAGTTGTTTGTTAACATAGATTTTGACATTAGTTCTTTTTTTACTTGATGCTATGCCTTTTAGGCTTCTCAATTAGATTTGTTGATTGTTTAATTAATTAGTGATTGGATATGCTATTTATATGCTGTTTTGTGAAGTATTTTTTTATTCTGATGAAGTCTATCGACGAAAGCAGACAATAAACTGGTGTACGCTATTGCCTTGGATTTTTTCCTACTGCCTCCTTGACCGTGGTATTTCTTTTTGTTATAGTTGAAGCATTGTCCATAATCAGGCTCATGTTTTGGGCTTAATTGTTTGTTTGTAGAGGCTGTGTGTCTAAGCACATGTTCCAGGCCATCTTAGTTTAGCCATTCTTGCATTTCAGTCAGAGGGGAGTGTTTATGGTCATTGGCTGATTGGGGTTACCTGGACTACGGCTTGCAGTAAGCACCTCTTTAGTTCTTTTGAGCTTTTTTTAAAGTTGTTTCAATTTTCTGTTACTTAAGTTGACTTGTGAGTGTTTCTGCCTTATCACGCTGAGCTAATCAGAGGAAGGTCACTGAGCAAACCCTGATCTGCATTATAAAACCTTAAGTATCCTGTTTTTTGCTGATCTTTACAAGTTATTTATAGCACTGTTATTGTCTGCTGCATACTTTTCTAGCTAGTTTCAGTGTGTGTGAAGTATTAACTAGAAATTTTCAACATTTTTTAAGCACCGGTTTGGGATGTTTTGTTCTGATTTCCTGCCAAGTAGTATATCATACAACTTATTTTTTCGCAGTTAAAAGCATTCTCAAGAGTGTCCTTGCTTTTATATCTGTTTAAAACTTTCATTGAAAGGTTCACTGTTCCTTTTCTGCTGTTACAAACATTTTTGCAGTTTTTTTCTGCCTAAGTAGTGGGGATAGTTGTAGCATTGTCCATATTCAGGCTTGTGTTTTGGGCGTAGCTGTTTGTTAGTAGAGGCTGTGTGTCTGAGCACATGGTTCAGGCCATCTTAGTTTAGCAAAAGATATTTTTGCATTTCAGTTAGAGGGGAATGTTTATGGTCATTGGCTGAAAGGGGTTACCTTGACTACGGCTTGGAGTCAGCACCTCATTGGTTCTTTCGAGCTTTTTTTAAAGTTGTTTCAGGTTTCAACTTTCTGTTACTTAAGAAGTTAACTTGTGAGAGTTTCTGCAATTTCACACTGAGCTAATTGAAGGAAGGGCACTGAGGAAACCCTGATCTGCAATATATAACATTAAGTATCCTATTTTTTGGTTATTTTTACGAGTTATTTATAGCACTTTTATTGTCTGCTACATACTTTTCTAGCTAGTTTCACTGTGTGTGAGGTATTAACATGAAATTTTCTACATTTGCTAAGCACCTGTTTGCGTTTCTTTGTTCTGATTTTCTGCCAGGGATTGTATCATATAACTTATTTGCAGTTAAAATTATTCTCTAGAGTCTTGTTGCTCCTTTTTTCTGTTTAAAACTTTCATTTAAAGGCTCACTGCTGCTTTTCTGCTGGGATAAACATTTCTGCAGTTTTTTATACATAAGTAGTGTGGGTAGTTGTAGCATTGTCCATATACAGGCTTGTGTTTTGGGCTTACTTGTTTGTTTGCAGAGGCTGTGCATCTGTGCACATGTTCCAGGCCATCTTAGTTTAGTCAAAGCCATTCTTGCATTTTAGTCAGAGGGGAGTGTTTATGGTCATTGGCTTATTAGGGTTACCCGGACTACGGCTTGCAGTAAGCACCTCATTGTTTTTTTCAATCTTTTTTTAAAGTTGTTTCAGGTTGCAACTTTCTGTTACTTAAGAAGTTAACTTGTGAGTGTTACTGCTTTTTCACACTGAGCTAATCGAAGGAAGGGCACTGAGCAAACCCTGAACTGTGATACATAACATTAAGTATCCTGTTTCTTGCTTATTTTTATTACTTATTTATAGCACTTTTACTGCCTTGCTGAAAACTTTTCTAGCTAGTTTCACTGTGTGAGAAGTATTACCTGGAAATTGTTTACATTTGTTAAGCACCTGTTTCAGTTTGTTTGTTCTGATTTCCTGCCAAGGAGTGTATCATATAACTTATTTGTTTGCAGTTAAAAGCATTTTCTAGCATCTCCTTGCTACTTTATCTGTTTAAAACTTTCATTTAAAGGCTCACTGCTAGTTTTCTGCTACGATAAACATTTTTGCAGTTTTTTTCTGCATAGGTAGTGTGGGTAGTTGTAGCACTGTTCATACTCAGGCTTGTGTATTGGGCCTAGTTGTTTGTTTGTAGAGGCTGTGTGTCTGAGCACATGTTCTAGGCCATCTTAGTTTAGCCAAAGCTATTCTGTCATTTCAGTCAGAAGGGAGTGCTTATGCTCATTGGCTTATTGGGGTTACCTGGACAATGGCTTGCAATAAGCACTTCATTGGTTCTTTTGAGCTTTTTTGAAAGTTGTTTCAGGTTTCAACTTTCTGTTATTTAAGAAGCTAACGTGTATGTGTTTCTGCCTTATCACACTGAGCTAATCAGAGGAAAGGCACTGAGCAAACCCAGATCTACGATATATAACATTAAGTACCCTGTTTTATGCTTATTTTTCTGATTTATTTATAGAACTTTTATTGTCTGCTGCATACTTTTCTAGCTAGTTTCACTGTGTTTGTGGTATTAACTGGAAATTTTCTACATTTTTTTAAAGCACCGGTTTGGGTTTGTTTGTTCTGATTTCCTGCTGAGGAGTGTATCACATAACTTATTTGTTTGCTCTTTTTTGTGTTTAAAACTTTCATTTAGGGGCTTACTGCTGCTTTTCTGCTGTGATAATCATTTCTGCAGTTTTTTCTACCTAAGTAGTACGGGTAGTTGTAGCATTGTCCATATTCAGGCTTGAGTTTTGGGCTTAGTTGTTTGTTTGTAGAGGCTGTGTGTCTGAGCACATGTTCCAGGCCATCTTAGTTTAGTCAAAGCCATTCTTGCATTTTAGTCAGAAGGGCGTGTTTATGGTCATTGGCTGACTGGGGTTACCTGGACTATGCCTTGCAGTAAGCACCTCATTGGTTCTTTTGAGATTTTTTTTAAAGTTGTTTCAGGTTTTAACTTTCTGTTACTTAAGTTAACTTGTGAGTGTTTCTGCCTTATCACACTAAGCTAATCATTGGGAGGACACTGAGCAAACCCTGATCTGCGATATATAACATTAAGTATCCTGTTTTTTGGATATTTGTACGAGTTATTTATAGCACTTCTATTGCCTGCTGCATACTTTTCTAGCTAGTTTCACTGTGTTTGAGCAATGACTTGGACATTTTCTACATTTGTTAAGCACCTGTTTGGGTTTGTTTGTTCTGATTTTCTGCCATGTAGTGTATCCTATAACTTAACTGTTTGGAGTTAAAAGTATTCTCTAAAGTCTTGTTGCTCTTTTATCTGTTTAAAACTTTCATTTAAAGGATCACTACTGCTTTTCTGCTTTGATAAACATTTCTGCAGTTTTTTCCAACCTAAGTAGTTTGGGTAGTTGTAGCATTGTCCATATTCAGACTTGCGTTTTGGGCCTCATTTTTTGTTTGTAGAGGCTGTGTGTCTGAGTACATGTTCCAAGCCATCTTACTTTAGCCAAAGCCATTCTTGCATTTCAGTAAGAGGGGAGTGTTAATGGTCATTGGCTAATTGGGGTTACATGGACTACAGCTTAGAGTAAGCACCTCATTGGTCCTTTCGAGCTTTTTTTAAAGTTGTTTCATGTTTTAACTTTCTGTTACTTAAGAAGTTAACTTGTGAGTGTTTCTGCCATTTCACTCTGAGCTAATCAGAGGAAGGGCACGGAGAAAACCCTAATCTGTGATATATAACATTATGTATCCTGTTTTTCCTTAATTTTACAAGTTATTTATAGCACTTGTATTGTCTGCTGCAAACATTTCTAGCTAGTTTCACTGTGTGAGGTATTAACTGAAAATTTTCTACATTTGTTAAGCACCTGTTTGGGTATGTTTGGTCTGATTTTTGTCTCTTACCCTCCCTCCCTATTGGTATTCTGTTCTTATACTTGATGGCCTTGCAGCTTCCTGCCCCTACTGTAAATTTGATCTGGGACACTCTTCCCAGTTTAGTGTCATTACCTCATTCTACCTAATACTGGGAGAACATTTGAGAAGGCCACCCCACTTAGTTGTTAACCTTGAGTTATCTTCTGCTACTCCTTACTCCCTTTCCACTTTACAAAAAAATATATAAGCTTGTTTCTTGCCTTTCCTGTAAGTAGTGTAGTCCAGATAAAGATTTGCGGTATCCAGGATGGTTTGTAAGCTTCTGAGCCCCCACCGCTTGCAGGTGGTTGACAACCTCTTGCTTGCACTTCTTATTCTGATTCCTCTTTTCAAAGTAATGTGAAAGAGTACTAAGTGGATGTTTACCCACTCATTTGTACTTACACAGTAATACATATTACTTATAATTGTATATAATTATGCAGTTGTTTCGTGAAAACATTACAAATTACAGGAGGTTAAAAATGTGGTTGTGACAATACATAAGTACCAACTCCTCTATGTGTTTATTTTTGGGCTCACTGCCCAAAGATCCAGCATCCTGGGCTATTGAGCCATCAGAAGATAAAACCCTATCTCTGACCACATTGGAATTATCTAACACAGCATCCCATCACTGGAAGTGGAGTAATAAGGTAAAAGAGTCACTGGGTATTCAGTACTGACTATCTGCAAGAAACTCAGCCAAGGTAAGAACATCATTTTTGCAAACAAATACCATTTATCTGTTATCACAATGATTAGCATTTTGTTTCTTTTTATTAGGAAAATCCTTGGAGGAAGACCGATTGAGGAAGGCATACCATTCCGTGCAAGTGGTATTGTTCCCCAGCAACCCCAATAAGTCCCTCCTGGAGTGTCCCTTGTACCTAAAATGGATGTTTTTCTCATACCTTCATCAGGCAATGGGACAGCTGAAGAGGATGTGTCTACCACTAGACCATAGTGGTTGGGAAAGTTACACAAGAGGAATTTGAGGAAACCGGTAAGTGGTCTAAGGAACCAGTATTAGCCACTGTAGACTCACCTACCATCAACTAAGGTATTGACTGAACCTACTAAGAAAGTAAGGGCTCATGCTTTAACTACTATTTCTTTTTAGGTACACTGTGAGAATGACCAGTGGAACCGGAATAAGTATCTATGCTGTAGCAAAGGAAGAAACCTGGAGAGAGTTGGTCAGAAGGTAAGTTGTCACTTAGTGCACACAAGCATTCAAAAAGCCTAAAATTCCCAATAACAAAAAGTACACAAGTAACACAAAAAAATCAACTATTAGAAAATAAATACCTTCCCTGCAGTGAACTGCTAATTATAAATTCTGTCAATTAAGATTTTACAAAGTGTGCACAAGCAGCAACATAACACATTTCTGCCCCTAAAGTACTCTTCCCAACTATCCAAAATATAAGTAATGAGAGTGAAATCTAAGTAATAAGACTGATTAGTCTAAAAACTAAGCAAAAACCTAACAGCTGTGCCTGGAATTGAAACAGTGGTAATTCAATGACATTACTTAAAAACAGCATTCTTAAAGAGACGTACCACAATTATGTCAAAAATAGATAGAAAAATAAAGCTTTTCATTAAAATTACAAATAAGTGTGGAAGTGGTCCCCAAAGGGGACTTATCTGTCAGAAGGGAAGCCTTAGGCCAACTACTGTTTCTAACAAGCCTCAGAGCTGCATCTGCACAAGGAAGCATGGAAAATCTTAAGATGTTCCCTCTGGCTGCTTATGTAGTTCCTTCTAAAAGGGCTTAGCCTTTAAGGAGCCAGAGTGTCGGTATGGGAGAAGGTGAATGCTTTTGGAAACTGGCTGGTTGCTGTAATGAATATCATAATACAACATTTAGTGAGCATAATACTGATAATGCTTGAGCATGCAAAATATAACAGCAATATACAACATAGTTCATCTTAAGATGTATGGATATTCAAAATGAATATCAGTGGGATGATTAATTTTGCATGGTATTTCATAGCTTGTTAATATGAGCATGTATATTTGACAAACAGTCAGAAGACCACATGTTACTGACAGACTTTCTTTTATCACTAAATATATCTCAATGAGCATACTTACGAGCACTTTAATAACACCTTAGTTGATTTAGTTTTTATGAAACAACATATCCACTCATATATCCCTACAAGTATAAGAGAAAGAATTGTCTGCCAATAGTTCCCCCCTCTTTTCTTCTTTATTGCTGCTTCTGACATAATTTATTCTCTACTTATTTCTATATATTGCATTGTTAACTTGAATGGCCCAGCTTGGCAAGCTCCCCTTTTTAGCAGCGTGCCAAGGAGAAAAGTTGCATATCAGTGCTACAGCTACTACATTTAAGTATACCTGGCTAAAGTATTATATATATTTATATATATATATATATATATATATATATATATATATATATATATATGTATGTATCTATATAGACACACACACATTTAAATATATATATATATATATATATATATATATATATATATATATATATACATACATATATATATATATATATATATATAGAGAGAGAGAGAGAGAGAGACATGCACACACACACACACACACACACACACACACACACACACACACACACACACACACACACACACACACACACACACACACACACACACAAACACTGAGCAAACACCGAGGAAGGGCACTGAGCAAACCCTGTTCTGCAATATATGCAATATATAACATTAAGTATCCCGTTTTTTGCTTATTTTTCTGAGTTATTCATAGCACTTTTATTGCCTGCTGCATACTTTTCTAGATAGTTTCCCTGTGTATGAGGAATTAACTGGAAATTTCCAACATTTGTTAAGCACTTGTTTGGGTCTGTTTGTTCTGATTTCCTGCCAAGAAGTGTATCATATAACTGATTTGTTTGCAGTTAAAAGCATTCACTAAAGTTTCCTTGCTCCTTTACCTGTTTAAAACTTTCATATAAAGGCTCACTGCTGCTTTTCTGCTGTGATAAACATTTCTGCAGTTTTTCCTACCTAAGTAGTGTGGGTAGTTGTAGCATTGTCCATATTCAGGCTTATATTTTGGGCCTAGTTGTTTGTTTGTAGAGGCTGTGTGTCTGAGCACATGTTCCAGGCCATCTTAGTTTAGCCAAAGCCATTCTTCCATTTCAGTGAGAGGGGAGTGTTTATGGTCACTGGCAGATTGAGGTTACCTGGACTACGGCTTGCAGTAAGCATCTCATTGGTTCTTTTGAGCTTTTTTTAAAGTTGTTTCAAGAAGTTCACTTGTGAGTGTTTCTGCCATTTCACACTGAGCTAATCGGAGGAAGGGCACTGAGCAAACCGTGATCTGTGATATATATATAAGTATTCTGTTTTTTTGCTTTTTTTTACTAGTTATTTATAGCACTTTTATTGTCTGTTGCTTACTTTTCCAGCTAGTTTCACTGTGTGTGAGGTATTGACTGGAGATTTTCTACATTTGTTAAGCACCTGTTTGGGTTTGCTTGTTCTGATTTCCTGCCAAAGAGTGTATCATATAACTGGTTTGTTTGCAGTTAAAAGCATTCTCTAGAGTCTCCTTGCTCCTTAATCTGTTTAAATCTTTCATTTAAAGGCTCACTGCTGCTTTTCTGCTGTGATAAACATGTCTACAATTTTTTTTCTGCATAAGTAGTATGGGTAGGTGTAGTATTGTCCAAATTCAGGCTTGGATTTTGGGCCTAGATGTTTATTTGTAGAGGATGTGTGTCTGAGCACCTATTCCAAGCCATCTTAGTTTAGCCAAAGCCATTCTTGCATTTCAGTAAGAGGGGAGTGTTGATGGTCATTGACTGATTGGGGTTACATGGACTATGGCTTGGAGTAAGCACCTCATTGGTCCTTTTGAGCTTTTTTTAAAGTTGTTTCATGTTTTAACTTTCTGTTACTTAAGAAGTTAACTCGTGAGTATTTCTGCCATTTCACTCTGAGCTAATCAGAGGACGGGCACTGAGCAAACCCTGATCTGTGATATATAACCTTAAGTATCCTGTTTTTGCTTATTTTACGAGTTATTTATAGCACTTGTATTGTCTGCTGCAAACATTTCTAGCTAGTATCACTGTGTGAGTTATTAACTGAAACATTTCTACATTTGTTAAGCACCTGTTTGGGTATGTTTGGTCTGATTTTTGTCTCTCACCCTCCCTCTCTATTAGTATTCTTTTC